>NC_056735.1:1085335845-1085370845 GCF_019279795.1 Protopterus annectens | reverse complement strand
AAATCTGCTCCAATCACCACTCTCTCACCCTTGGGTACAGTCATCACCACTTCATCCAACTCACGCCAAAATTTTTCTTTCTCATTCATCACACACCCAACTTGTGGAGCATATGCACTAACAACATTCGTCATTACAGCATCAATTTCCAGCTTCATAACCATCACTCTATCCGACACTCTTTTCACCTCCAAAACACTCTTAGCATACTGTTCCTTCAGGATAACTCCTATGCAATTTCTCCTCCCATCCACACCATGATAAAACAATTTTAACCCACCTCCAATACACCTAGCCTTACTCCCCTTCCATCTGGTCTCTTGAACACACAGCATACCAACCTTCCTTCTGTCCATCATATTAGCTAGCTCTCTCCCTATACCAGTCATACTGCAAACATTCAAAGTTCTGACCCTCACTACCACAGTCCTAGCCTTTCTCCTCTCTTCCAGACTTCGGCTATGCCTTCTCCCTCTTCTCTTCCTTTGGCCAACAGTAGCCCAATTTCCGCCAGTACCCTGTTGGCTAACAGTACTGGTGGTGTTTGATGTTAACCCGGGCCTCGACCTATCTGATATGTAAATATTTACTGCTGTCTGCATGAATGTTTTGGCAAAATTTTATGCCGGATACCCTTCCCATTTATCCGAGCTCGGGACCAGCACAAAGAAATGCACTGGCTTGTGCATCCCCAGTGGATGGGTTAGATATATATGTATGTGTATATATATATATATATATATATATATATATATATATATATATATATATGTGTGTGTGTGTGTGTGTGTGTGTGTGTGTGTGTGTGTAGATATATATATATATATATATATATATATATATATATATGCATATATATATATATATATATATATATATATATATATATGCATATATATATATATATATATTCATATATATGTACCTAGATATATATTTATATATGTGTATATATTATGTTAATATATATTTATCCTTGTATAGATATATTTCTATATATTTTTTTAATATGTGACTATTGATATATCAGTATATTCCTTGTTTGATATCTACACATTATATTATTTTATGATATATATGTAAATATAATATATGTGTAATTTCATATGTACAGCTACAGATATCTGATGTATACACTTTTCACATGCATCTATCACCATACACATCTAGGTTTGTATATTTATATATTATAAACATGCTGGTTTCACAGTGTTTGTTCCATAGTATTCTATACCTGTATTGAATGATATAGTAAAAAAAAAAACATTCAGTAGTACAGCTCAGATGGTGGTAGTGGTACATTGCTCTGACTATGGTGTATAGGGTCCTGGGCAGGGCTGATTATTTTGTTGCTGGGCAGAACAAGGGCTGTTGGATACAGAGTGATTAAAGCACTTTTAAGCAGTTATAAGCGGGTTTGCGCAGCGGAAAGCAATGCTAACTTCCGGTTAAATATGTTTGCAGCCAATTAGCCTTAAAAGTGCTTATTCTGTGTAGGCATTGTTTAGCACCATGCAAACAGACTTAATCCTGCTTACTACTGCTTAAAAGAGCTTACTCCTGCTTACCCCCTCGCTAATTTCTTTAAAAGAAAAGTAAAAAGGGATGATAAGAAAGTGGTAAAAAAGGGGCATGCAGAGGGAAAGAGAATAGGGAAAGTAGCTAGGGATGTGCAGGACAGGTGTTGGGAAAGTCCATAGCTGTCCATTTCTTCTACAGCAACAGCTGTGTAAATATACTGAATTTGGAGGGATATTTGGCCACTCAAACCTCTGAGAGAGGGGTGAGGACAACAATAATGTTTCTTGAAACCAATTAGACCAGATTACATGTGTCCGGTGGACGCGTGTGCATAATGGACAGTTATGTATGGGGCGAGATTTTTTTTTTTGGGAACAGATTGCCCCCTTTTTTTAAGGTGAGAGTGGGATGTTGGGGAAAGATAGTAGGTATATTTGGGGAGGTGGGTTGGGTAGGAAGACAGAAAAGACAGACAAGACAGCATACAGGGGCAGTATATGACACATGTGGGGAAAAAACCTTGGACAGGGAGGGGGTGTTTGGAATTCAGAAGCCTATGAGCCCCCAAATGGAAACAGTGGGACTGAGATCCCCACCCAAGGACAGTCACCACTGCATCTTCATAGCCCCGAAGGTGGCTGTGCTGGGGGCTGAGCAGGAGGGGCAGACTGACCCTCTAATTGCACCACGTGGCCCTCAAGCTGGCATAGCAGATCTCCAGACTCCTTTTGGAGCTCACTATACACCAAACCCCGGACCTGGCTTCGAGTGACAGGATCGGGACATATTTTGAATATTGCTCTTATAAACATTTAGACAGTTGCTAGAGTAACAGGATTTATTTTAATACACATTTTCTGAAGGATTTGAAGTCTGACACTCAAATGTATGTCATTATTTTGTGACTGTAATCCTGAGATCATCCCAGTGATTTACCAGGAAAAAAAGAGGGACAGGCCAAAAATATGAGCCAAATATCTGGAGATTCTGGGAAAATCTGTACAGTTGAGAGGTATGATTATGCATACAGCTTACTGCCATTCCTAGGATTCAAACCATGGCTGTGTCTGCTAAAAATACAATTTCTGTTTTATCAGAGTGAGCTATTTAGAAACCACTGCCTATTTCTTCAGTGTTTTCTGTGTAAGTCTCTCTTGGTTGTAGAATCTTGACCTTGTAATTACAACAGTCTTATACAGATATTCCTAGACATATTTTTATGTAGCATAGTGTGAGAAACAGTGGTTGGCACAACAGTACCATTCTGATATCAGATCTTGGTGAATGTTACATATCAGACCATGCAATTTCAGAGTAAACACAACTAGTCCAGAATTTCAAACTTTATTGCCAGGCAGTTACAGTTTTCTTATCTGAAAGACCTGTGGGGGAATGTTTGTTAACACTGACTGTTTCTACACATATTCCCAGATTCCTAGTTAAAACTATGCACATACCTCTCAATCTCTTAATGCACAGCTTGACAACATGGGGGTACAAATAGGGACATATTTTGAATATTGCTATTATAAACTTAGAGAGTTCCTAGAGTAACAGGATTTGTTTTAATATACATTTTCTGAAGGATTAGAAGTCTGAAACTCAAATGTATGTCATTATTTAGTGACTACAGTTCTGAGTTCATCCCAGTGATTTGCCAGGGAGAAAGAGGAACAGGCCAAAAATATGAGCCAATTATCTGGACATTCTGGGAAAATCTGTACAGTTGAGAGGATTGATTATGCATACAACTTACTACCACTCCCAGAATTCGAACCATGGCTGTGTGTACACTAAAAATACAACAATTTGTGTTTTATCAGAGTGAGCTATTTAGAAACTGCTGTCTGTTGTTTCAATTTTTTTCTAAGTCTCTCTTGGTTGTACAGTCTGACCTTTTACTTACAACAGTCTTATATAGACATTCCTAGACATACTTTTTATGTAGCACAGTGTGGGTAACAGTGGTTAACACAACATTACTATTCAGAGAATGCAACACTTAATACCATACAATACCAGAGTAAACACAACCAGTCCAGGATTTAGAACTTTATTGCCAGGGAGTTACGGTTTTATTTAAATATCACCTATATGGGACTATTACTGTCATATTGTCTGGTTTATTCAGTACAAACCATACACAATTTTTATACTGCCAGGTGACTTTCTATTACTTTATATTTATTTGGTACGACTACTACAAGCAGGATTGTTACTCACCAGCCTCACAACGCAGCCTTTGCAACGTATTGGCATGGGCTTCCTGATTCACAGCCCACTCAGCTGCAACTTTAACGGGTCTAGAGAAATATTTAGGCATACCTATCCATCACATACACAGGCTGGACTTTGGTAAACAGTTATTGATATGAATACTTACACACTGCTGGGACATTACCCCTTTGCCTTGCTTCTTGGACTCACTCATCTAAGAGCTCCCTCTTTCTCTGCTTCAAGTTGACATAGTGGTGCCAGACCTGTGCACCAGTGCGAGGGATACCAGTGGCACTGGTGAGATCATGGGCAAGATGGTCCCAGGCTTCCGCTTTATATTGGGAGCCCTGGTACTGGCCCTGCAGCAGTCTCTTGTCATGGTTATTTACCAGGAGTCCTACCATGACCCTGGACTCCTGTATGCCCCAGCTCTGCACCCAGAAGCACTTGCCCTCACCAACACCTGCCATACTGTCTACAGTGGGAAGCTGCAACCAGTTATGAGCTGTATTCCCACCTGCGGGGTTTAAATATGGCCAATTTCCCGCCCTTTGCTGTGATTGGATGGTTTTGAATATGCTGAGCTAAGCTAAGCTATGGGCAAACCTGCTTAGCTAAGGTTGGCAGTGCTTAAAGGGGCAGGTTCAGCACTGCTTACCAATGGGCAAATCCACTTAGCTGGGCTACTCATTGCTTAGCAGTCATATTTACACAATGCTTACACCTGGTAAGCAAAGCTGTGCAATACTTAGCATTGCTTATTTTTTATTTTATAGACTATCTGCTGTATGGGATTGAGTCACATTCATTACATATTATAAATTTATTTACTGTCCCTGACATCCCCCAATTTGCTTTCATTACATTTATTCATGTGTGACTATACTGTATGGTGCACCTGTGTTTATATGGGGGTTTCACAAATTTATTAAACTGACACCTCACATTTGGACCTACTACAGTGCTCTGGTTAACAAATATATGTTATTTAGTAGCTAATTATAAAAAAATGTTCATGTACTGCTTTCTCATGTAAAATGCAATTTGGTTACAGTGTGGATCAAACTGGGAATAGCTGCTTGGAACGCATATGCTCTAACCACTACACTATTGCAGTACTGCTTATGTTGGATGTCTCTTGCTATTTAACTTATTGTGCTGTTTAAGCTGGAATAAGCTTAGCTAAGCAATGGGCACACCCATGCAGCTATGCTTAAACTTTATTGCATGTTTAAAAAAAATATATTTGTTGTGTTTTATTATTTGTACCCTTCAGAATATTCATGCTAATGTTGAACCTGTTATTCTATCAACTTTCTGCTTTGTGGGACGATCGTCCTTAATGGCTGTGTCCACATTCCTTACTCTGACAGGTTGGGAGGTGTGCGCTATGTGCTTATGCTACATGGGTTATTCTATCAACTTTTGCCTTGGTAGGGATGATTGTCCCTTATAGCTTTGACCCGATTTCTTATCCTGATGGCTTGGGGGTGTTACAAGCATTCTTGCTCATTTTAAATTGCCGAACAGCAATTCTGGTGTGTAGGGGGCATGTGTATTGTGAGAGCACTGCTCTCAGACAAACCTCCTGTACTCATACACAGAACCGTGTCCATTTGAAGCACAGCAGCATGCCTTCATGAATATACATGGCTCACTGCTGTTCTGCATGGGAACGGTCCCTTCCATGCAGGAATAAGCTATTCCTGCACGGAAGTTTACTGAATCCCGGGGTATATTTCATTGTTTGATCTACAAATAAAGTGCCTGTTGCCCTTGAGGAATAAATTACTTATGTTACATTTAAAAATTATAAGCTAATAATATTGTAATAGGGAATGGATGACAAACTGATAACAGGTTCATAGTTACTAGGTATTTCCACCAAAGAGGACATTCTCAGGACTGTAGCATCCACTCCCCTTAAAAGTACAACACAGTTTAGTATCAGCAATGTATCTATATATGTGGGAGTAGAACCCACAGCCTTCTGCATCAAAAGCAAGTATACTACCTGTTGTGCTATTAACAATACAAGCAGGCTCACCATAAGCAGCACTAAATTTCTCTTCCCATGAAGCTCTCAGCTCCTTGTAAAATCCACTTGACACTCAACTGTATCTCTCAAGTTCGCAGCACAAGGAATCTGGAAAAAGCCAAAGCCCCAAAACCAGGGACACATTTTAAAATTGCTTGTATAATCTTGGGAAGTTGCTAGAATAAAGTGCTATGTTACCACCATGCATTTCATTGGCAAGTCTTGAATGCAGGACCCTCTGCATTACAGTAAGAGCAACATACCACTATGGCAAATCAACTGCCTCTTGAAACATGTGAAGACTGAAACTAAAATGGCTATCATTTAGTGAATTCAGTTCTCAGCGTAGCTCTCAGCCTCTTAGCACAAAAAACCTAGACAAAGCCAATAATGGGGGAATACAGCTCCATAAATAGGGACACATTTCAAATATTGATCTTATAAACTTAGAAAATTGCTAGAATAAAAGGTTTTGTGTTGCCATGTACTTTCTGAAGAATATGAAGTCTGAAATTCAAATGGCTGTCATTATTTAGTGAATTAAATCCAGAAAACCACAGATTTTATGAGGAACAGTACAGAACAAAAATATGAGGCAAAAATTAGAGCTGTTTTCACAAGTGATGGTGGGTAGGGAATTCGGGCTCTTGCTACCTGTACCCAAGGTGCAGAGTTTGAGCCTGAGTTATTCTCTAACCACTACTGTTGCTTGAGTCTCTCTAGCCACCAGGTATGCTTAGCTAGGGCATTACACACACACTCCTGTGAATAAACTTACCTGAGGGCTATCTCCATTGAGGAAATAAGTCCCGGCTCCATAATCCCTGTGATCAGAAAGGAAAACATTCCTGTGAGACCAGACTGGTATCCAGCCTGCAGATGTTGCAGTCCGGTCCCTTCTGTAGTCTGCTGCCTTTGGTCTAATCTGGACTGCTCTTAAACCAGTCCAGATTCTGCATGCATGTGTGTGTAGTTCTGGGAATGCTCGCATGCATGTGTGGAGTCTATTCTGTGAGTCTTATCTTTTTTTTATTTTTCATTTTCAGCTGTGGGGGTCTGCAGACCTGCAGTCCAATAGCATGAGTCGCCCCTGATGTATTGGATGAGTGAGCTCTGAAGGGAGGCTGTATGGATATTATTTATAAATAGATTGAAAAGCAAATGTCCAAGCATTGATTCTTGGGGAACCCCTGTTTTATTAATCAGGTAGCCAGATAGAGCATTTTGCCATCTCACAGATTGTTGTCTATTGTATAGGTAGTTTTTGAACCAAGTAAGGGTGTGGGTGGAGCATCCTACTGTTGATAGTTGTTGTAATAATTTAGCATGTGACACTATTTTGAAGGTTTTGGATAGGTCAAGTAAGACAACTGTTCTTAAGCGACCAGCATCCAGACCTTTGTTCACAGTGTCTGTAAAAGAAAGTAGGGCTGTAGTTATACTATGAGAAGGACGAAAACCATGTTGAGTTGGGGCAAGTGGGTTATTGTTGGTAAGGTGTTTCCGAAGTTATGTTTGTACACACTTTTCTAGTATCTTAGATAAAGGTGTCAAAATGGAGATTGGACAATAATTCGATAAATCATTGGTGTTACGACATTTATGAAGTGGGGTTATAATGGATTTCTTCCAAAGTTGTGGGACTATGGATTCAGAGATGGATTAGTTAATTAATATGCTAATGGAATAGGCCATTGGCTCTGCACTGAGTTTCAGGTATTCAGAGGGGAGGTTGTCAGCAGAGAGGATGCATGGTTTGAGTTTAGATAATAATTTAAGTATTAGAGAGGTGGATACTGGTTTAAGGAGAATGTAGGTGCCTCTGAGAGGTTACTAGTGTTAACTTTGTGAAAAAAGGGATCTGAGATGGGTTTCTCCTGATAAGAATTTGAAGTATTAATTTGAGTGTTTGGGCAGTTAATTGTTGCTGGAGAAAGTTGTTTCACAAGTTTAAGAATACTCTCAATAAAGTGGGAGTAAAATTTGAGCTATTTGTTGTGGGTCTTTATTGGGGAAAGGTGATGGGTTTTGTATGGTACCTGGATTTAGGATAGTGGAGATGGATTTCCAGAAATTTTTAGGGTTGTGTTTTTGGCTAGAGAGTTGTTGTGTGAAGTAGTTTTTTTGTCATTTTTGATAAATTTCTTTGCTGTGTTTCAGAGTTGTTTAAAGGTAATTTCATTTGCTTGGGTTTTGTTTTTGCGCCATTCTTTCCAGGCTTGATCTCTGGAGAGTAGTACTTATTTAGATGGTTTTGTAAGCCATGGAGCATGATTACACTTTGTCCTTTTATAACAAATTGGAGCTAAAGTATTTAGTGTGCCAAGAAAGACTTTATTAAAATAGTTTACAGGTTCTTCTAAAGGTAATATTTTGAGTGGATTCCAGTTTTGAGCTTTTAAGGAGTTAATGAGAGATGTTTGGGAAAATCTGGTTAGGTTTCTAGATGTTTGGTAAGAATGGGGTTTAGGCACTTGAGTGTGAGTTCTATTGGTAAAAGCAGGTGAGTGGTCACTTAAGGTATCTGGGAGGGTGCTACTATTGGAGTATTTGTGAGGGTCTGGAACTAAGATCCAGTCCAAGATGTATTCTGGCTGTTTTTTATGTATTCAAGTAAGGATGGTAATAAGCTGGGTATATCTATATAGGTAAATGCTATTTTAGGGGAGTTGGAAGTTACATATTGCTAATTAATATTAGTACCACCAAAAATGATGGCTTCTTGTGATAAGTTACAGGTAGTCCAAAACATAAAATCTTCCAGAGTAGGGATGTTATGGCCAGGGGGAATGTATAGAACTGTTATGAGTAGTTGTTTGGTTTTGTTTATCTTTAGTGATGTTAAAAGCAGTTCCATGTTCCTGGAAGTGGGGACAGGTTTGGGGTAGGGTGTCATGGTTAAGGAGCTCTGATAGATTAAAGCAACTCCAGATGTTGCATTATATATGCATATATGAAATAAAGGAGTTACAGCTTCTGAGACTGGTCTGTCACATGACTCAGCATTTGGAGCCAGTCGGAAGTAAAGCTTCATGGAGTTAAATCTATATTAAGTACCTCTTAATCTTGTTGACAATACGCTGAGTTTTCATACTTACATAAAATATTTAGTGGCTGAAGGGCTATACTTAATTCACTGGATTTTTCAGCACTCAACTAACTCCAAAAAGTCCTGTTTGTATTAAAGAATCATTTTTAAAATGTCCCTGGAGAGGATTTCAAACTGCTGAGGCACTGAGAGCTGTGGCAGCTTGCAGAAAAACTAAATGTCTATTTACATGTGCTTATGTGCAGTTGTTCCACTTCTGATTATGTTGTCCCAGTAATAGCTTCTTCTGATAAATGATACACATTCACTAAATGAGGCCTGTAGATTTATACATTTATCATCTTCAGTCTGAGTACCAGTATACCACCCACTCTAAAACAAGACACCTATCCATTCAGTGTTGAGTTTCCTGTTTCACTTGCAATCCAGTATAAAAGCTATTATTTTTAAATTGTCTTATTCAGAAAAAATTACTTTACTTTGTTAATCTCTTGTCCCATACATTTTTGTTGTTGCTGCTTTTCTTCTTCTCCTTTTAGTAAGTGAACTGCACTCAGAACAAAACATATCACTTATGATAAGGCCTCTTATAGGATCATAGGAGGTTACTAGGCTATTGGCCCTAAGGCCTCTACAAGCCTAGACATGTTATACCCTTGTTCTCTTATGGACCATGATATATAGTCTATGTTTGCACGTGAATCTAAGAACAACACTGGCTGCCCCTGTCTAAGAGGGACATAGGTAAAACCCTGAAACCCCCTGTGTAAATTTACGGTTTCCAATCCAGATGTCCAGGTTACACTTAAAAAGGATAATTGAGGAACTCTGTTTTACATGAATTGGGAGTTTGTTCCAGAGGAGTGAGAAACTCTTGGAGACATATCTGTCTCTCCAGCATGTCCTGTTAATATCACAGGATAGATTAAGATCCCTAGAGTGAGTGAATCTTGTCCCATTGGATTTGTTGATGTACAGCAGCTTCATTAAAACTTGAGTGGCTCAGTGGACTAGGGGAGTTAGCATGGGTGATGGCATTAATGGTGCTAATCTGGAAATATTCACATCTTTATGGGTGTTGTAGTCATGGCTGAATGGTTAAGGCACTTGTCTAGAAACCCATTGGGGTTTCCCTGCACAGGTCTGAATCCTGTCGACTACATTGGTACATTAAAGCAAGGTCTGTAGGCCAGGCACAAGTCGCCTCTGAGCAGTCTATACAATACTGAATAAAGTGATAGGGCCTTCAATCTGTCTGTATAGGTCATGTGTTGTAGGTCCTGAATTTTCTTGGTGAGAAACCTCTGAGGTATCTCCAGACGCTGCTGATGTCTGGTGAGGTACATACAGAATATCACTGTACTCTATTATTGGTCTGATAAGAGCCAAGTACAGGGGAGTTATAACTTCCTTAGCTTTGGATGCTGCTTATGAGGTATGCAACACAGGAGGCCTTTCTTACTACTGTTGACACCTGCTGATCAAAATTATGGCTACTGTCAACCTGCATTCCTAAATCTCACACCACTGGGTTTGAGCTTAGGTATGTATTATTAATGTTGTAATTAGCAGGGGTATCTCCTTTGCCAAAGGGGATGAAATACATTTTTTTTGCATTTAGTTTAAGTCCATGGCTTTGACACCAGTCATTTGTTTCTTCTTACATGGATCCTAAGTGCTGGAATTCAATACCATCTTATAATATTTTTTCATGCTTTACATAATTTTAATAATTCACTACTTTCCTATCATCGTAGTTTGTTAGGTTTATTGACTAGTATTTAGTTTACAGCCAAAGGGCCATCAGGAAACTTAATTGTGATATACCTTGGTGCCAAGATTGCATTTGATAACAAAGTTACCTCTGGCAATATTATTTCCACATACTCTAAGAATGAATTTATGCCCTCTCATCCACTCACAAAGTCTAGTTTTAAAAGTAGATAGGATGTTACTTTGTTTAATGGATAGACACAGTTTATTCCAAATACAGGGAATGTGACAGGTTATGAATCTGACACACCACCAGGTGGAGATGATTTTGTGGTGGAGGATAAGGTCTTTGGCACAACTGTTAGATAGATCAATGCTTCTAGAAAAGTTGAGAAGGATGAAAACGGTAGGGACTTTCAGTGCTTGAAAGTCTAAACAACAAACACCGCCTATATATCTGATTTAGTAAAGCAATAGGAACTTCAGTCTTCTAGGGTAGCTTAGATTGTGTAGTCAAGCAATGTTTTTGGGCAGAAACCCATGGGATCTTTTGAGTTGGTTAAGGTGGTGTTTGTGAAGTACATTCAAAAAAGAGGACAATGTACACAAGGATAGGTCTAATAAGGGAACGGTACAGAGACACCAAGAATGCCTAGGTCTTAGAGGTGATACACCAACAGACCAGCAGGGAAAGATTATCAACATGGATAATTTTATCCGGGATCTTTCTCAAAGGTAATTATACTCCATTTTGGCGTCTAAGGTGAGTCCCATGACTGATAACACCAAGGCTGAGTTTCTGGGGATTTTTTTGTTTTGCTTAGTTTGCAGTCCTCAGCAAACTTAGTTAACCACAGTCCCTTGACATCCATTTTCACTTCTGAGAAGCATGGCATCCAAGGCAGAGCCTTCTAGAACATAGCTGGTAACACTGCCTTAGTTAGATGAGAACAGTATGGGTTCTCTCAGCAAGCCAATTGGCTAGTAAGTAGATATTTAGGTTTACATTAACCTGGGTGAGTGAACCTATGATGCTAGAATATGAAATGATGGCAAAGGCCTTGTTGAGGCTAAGACAAAAAGTATATGGACTGTAAGGCCCTCTTTCAGGGCTTCAGTTATGCTTTCAAAGAAACTAGCTAGATTTAGTAGGCATTTATAAATCCAAATTGACTTGGTTCCAAGGTCTGCAGGTAGCCTGTGTTATTGTTCACCAACCTGAAAATGTGTTTTATAACATTATAGGTGAGTTCTGTGAGGCTATTAACAGTATAGTTTGTGAGGTTTTTCTTGAGGCCACCTTTTTGTAATGGTGCCACTATGATTTTTCCATACATAAGATACATAACCTGTATTGCCAACTAGTAAAGTAGTATCATAAATGTTAGCACTTATGTAATTGTTCAGACCATTCTCAAATGTTGTAAGAGTTAAAATTTTTCTAATACTAAGCGGTGAAATGTTTCACTACCTGCTTGTCCTATGCTGAAATATTTCTCTTAGAATGGAAAATCTAGCAAGCCTCAAATCTACAAAGAAGTTGATATTTCCAGTCATGACTGGCTGTTTCTGAAGAAACCCCATATTCATCACTGTGTACACATTTAAAGATCACAACAGATTCTCCTCTACTTATACCTCTCAGTGCAAGAAATCTGGACAAAGCTTGACAAAATGGGGGTCAAAGGCCCAACGATAGGGACAGATTTTAAATATTGTTCTTATAAACTTAGAAAGTTGCTAGACAAAGATGATTTGTGTTAGCAAACATTTCCTGAAGGATAAGAAGTCTGAATCTCAAATGTATGTCATTGTTTAGTGACTTCAATCCTCAGATCATCCCAGTGATTTGCCAGAATACCACAAATTTTATGAGGAACATACCAAAAATATGAGGCAAAAATCTGGACAGTCGATAGGTATGCCTCTAATCAGTCAGTAGATAATAGAGAATAAAGATAATTTCCGTTTAATTCATATAGCTGTACTTTTTTTAATCCCTTATTTTGTCTCTAAAACATTTCTGTATTCTTGTTATTTGAGAACAGTTTCAACAGCAAACTGAAGCACCAAACATAGTTATTGATATGATCACTAATGTATGAATTGGGATCAGTACCATAGCATTCCTACTTGTTATTGTCCAAAGTACTTTTTAAGTTTACCACATTTCCTTGTCATTTTCAATAAATTCTGACCAAAAGAAAACACTTTAGCAATCTTAATGCACAAGTCCCTAATTCTATCAACTTCTTCCAAAGTAGTATTTTTATAGCATAAGGATATCTTGGATTCAAATTACCATAATGTATAAAGTATGATTTATTTTTAACATCCAATTCCATGTTATAAGAACCAGATCATTCTTCCAGTTTATACAATTGACTTTTCAAAACACTGCTTTACTTATTCAATTTAATGAGTTTCAATTGCTTACAATTTTCTCAGCTTCAGAAAACCACTGTCTAGGCTACCAGCACAAATGTCTTCCACACCTCATTAGCAAATGTAATGAGAGGTGCAAAAGGGACAACAGGCTCACGCTGTCAGATAACGGAGCACAGAGGCTAAATCTTTTACTTTAACATGCAGCATGTGATATAGCTGTTTGGCTGTTGGCTACTGTTCTCCTATACCTATATTGCTGAAATCTGCATGTAATCACACATGGCTGCTATAAATTGCTAATTGCTATGGTATTATTGTAGGCTGAGTGTCTTTTTTCTGAGCTGTTATAGCTTTTGCATTGTTCCCTTCAGTATTATTGCATCATTGCCAGTTCAGCATAGACTTCTGTATCAACTGTGTTCTCACATAATGAATGAGTTGTGCCCTCACCTAGCTTAGTTCTCCTTTTATAGCCTATGCCTTACTAAGCTAGGAACACTATATCTTGAGAATTTAGGCCAAACTAAATGCAAGACATACCTGGGGAAAAGGGATGTAAACCTGCTTGTATCCATTTTGTTGCCAGCCTTATTGCATTTTGTACTCTCATGCAGTTTAATTTCTCCAAATCTTTTGGGTTTCTAATACCATGAACCTCATTCCTAAATCAAATTATGATTAAAGTTTGTGAAGTTAGTATTGTTTCACTCTTTGATGTTAGCCAGAAGTGCTCTTTGCAGCATGTGCAATGTGCCCAGAAATGACTCCTTCTGCAATTCATATGGAGTTACATGCATCTGTAACATGTCTACATTTGACTGTAAATTCTTTTTTATGAGTCCCATTGCTCATATTACTATTGCAACTGTCTGGTTATCCTTCTTCTACATTGCAACATGTTCACACATAGTAAAGTGTCACCGAGAGTTACATCAGCAACATAGTCACACATAGTAAAGGGTCACCAGGAGGTAGACCACAAACTGCCTAATACCTCAGATTCCACGAGTGAAAACAATAATGTCTTAGCAATTGGTGACTATAATTTTAGACATACTGACACTCCACACTCACAAGACTAGACAAAGTTAGGGTGAGAATTAGTTACCTTTCTGGTGTCAGGATCCATGATGTCACAAGGCACCAAAGTGCCTCTTACTGGACACACTATGATTATGAACTAGTGGTAGTCCACATGGGTGTGAGTGACCTGAGGTGCAGAACACTGAGGGAAATGCAGTGAGGTATTTTGGATGTCAGCATGCATGTGTTCAGTGCAGACAAGTGTCTGCTGCTTCTTCCTTCACTCAGGATGATACCTGTTTTCAAAGAAAAGATGCTTGACTTAGTATTTGTTAGCATGTGATGAGATGATTTCCTGGTGGTTTTCCCCTCCATTTTATGTTGACCTATAATGTAAATTATGTGGTAGTGTAAAGGACAGTGTCTGACTTAACAGGTCCCAGTCATCTCACCTCTGATATTATTGCAGACTGCTGATTCAATGCCTGTGAAGCTTGGATGAGCTGTAGGCATCATTTTTATTTTCCTTTTATTTTCTTTCCCGATAGACCTACAACATCAGGCCAAGCGGCAGAGGTCTTTCAGCAGGGGCAGGCAGAAACAGAAAGGTTCCGGTGGGGAGCACACAGGTCCAACTTTGAAGAAAATGTGGGAACGTGTAGACAATCACTAGTTTATAATCTATCTAGTAGGGTTTTGACCGAATATGAGGAGCAAGTATTGAATAAAGGCTTGTCCTTCATACCCACCAGTAAAAGTGAACTTTCAGATATTATTATTGATTTTAAAATGTTCACACGAAATGTACAGTTGAAATTAGAATTTGGTATGAATTCTAATACTAATAATAGTGTAGGCTCAATATTTCATTTGCCCAGTACTTATATTCCAGTTTTACATCCTCTTTTGGATGTTTTTAATAAATTAGTTGAAGATGTACATAACCTAAGTTCTGCAACCACCAGTATGCCTAGAATGAAAAATAATTTAACTTTCAAACAGAGGAGAGCTTTGAGAGATTTGAGCAATGACCATTCTATAATTATCAGACCTGCAGACAAAGGCGGCCCCGTGGTAGTTTTAGATTTTGATAGGTATAAAGCTAGCATGGAACTGCTGCTACAAGAGACAGAGTTTTATTCAATAATTAGTATGAATGATGTTGAAGTGAAAGTTTTGAAAATTTATGATATGTTGGATGACATTTTATTGAGTAAATATATAACCCTTGACTTGTTTAAGTTTTTAAGGGTGAATAATCCTCTGATTCCAACAATACAAGGACTCCCAAAGGTTCATAAAAATCTTGAGAACCCTCCGATGAGACCAATAGTTTCTGGTAGAGGATGGGCAACTGAACCTTTGTCAGTCTATATAGAACATTTTTTGAGACCATTAGTTGAAGCTAATTGCTACATCTTGAAAGATAGTAAACAGTTCTTGCTTAGTCTTTATGAATATTTGAAATATATTCCTCATGATGCAATGTTTATTTTAGTTACTTTAGATGTAACCAGCCATATATTATACCAAACAAAGAAGGTGTTGAAATGGTACATAATTACCTTTCTACACATTCAGCATATGAAGCTAACTTTATAGATTTGTTAACACTATTCCTGGAGACCGTCTTGCATAACAATGTCTTTTTGTTTGATAACATCCTTTATATCCAAAACAATGGCGTGGCAATGGGCACCTCGTGTGCCAACAGTTACACCAACGCTGTTATGGCAAAATGGGAGGAAGAGAAATTATTCCCCCTTGAAAGTTATAAACGATATGTAGGCTTTTATAAGCATTTTGTGGACGATTTGTTTATGATTTGGAAAGGTGGTGAGATTTCTTTATTACAGTTTGAAACACAACTGAACAATTTGTCCAGTTATCTCAAATTCACCATGAACTATTCTAGGCATAGTATTTCATTTTTAGATATTTCCATAGAAAGACTGGAGAATGGTCTCTTGAACACTGGGGTCCATAGAAAAGCCAGCTTTCGGAATACTTTACTGTATAGGGGGAGTATGCATCCCCAATACGTGCTTAAAAACATTATTAAGGGCCAACTTATGAGAGCGTCTAGATTAAATCCGACAGAAGATGGGTACAAACAGGAACTATTAGATCTTAGACAGAGACTAATAGCAAGAGGCTATAACTCACAGGAAATAGATAAAGCTACTGATGAAACCAATTTGATTAGGTCCACCAGAGCTAGTCCTTATTTCTTTGATTTAAATATACAATCTTTAGTGGAGAGTTCAGGAAGGAATGACCTTCAGACAATTAAGGTACCTATGTTTTACACTTCAGATACCCATGCTTTAATGGATATAGTTCGGAAACACTGGGATGTTTTGTTATTAGACAATGCGGTCAAGGCGATAGTAGGAAATGAACCCAAGTTCATTTTTAAAAACAGGAAGAATCTTAAACAAACAGGGGCGACACATACTATCTGACTGCCGGCCTGCAGCCCTCCCACCTAGAAAAAACAAAGAAAAAAAATCTGTGAAACAAAATATCATGAGTCCCGACTCCTCTGTGCATGCATGGAACTCAGATTGCCTTTATCAGCAGTCCAGATGCAGAGAAAGAGGTACCCAGCAACCTGTGCTGTGGGATAGCCAGGAATCTGTGTGGTCAACGACTGCACAGAACAGAGGAGCTCCGGACTGCTTCCCCTGCAGACAGGGTCAATGAGAGGTGAGCTGAAAGCTCTCACGGGGATTTCGCTGCACGGGCTTCATACTGCTGGACAAATGGTCACTGGCTGGATGGGCTTTGGACATGTTCTGTTCATGAAACAGGTAAGTAAAGACGTGTGTGTGTGTGTGTGTGTGTGTGTGTGTGTGTAAAATGCCCCAGTTGCTATATACTGGTGGCTAGAGAAAACAAATGGTGGTGGGTAGAGATACTCAGGCTTGAACCCTATACCTTGGATGCAAGTGGCAAGGACCTGAATTCCATATCCACCACCATTTAAAAAAAAAAATTGCAGATTTTTGCCTCATATTTGTTCTGTTCTTCATAAAATCTGTGGTTTCCTGTATCTACATTTTCCTTGGCTTGCAAAGTCTGTAATGCAGTGGTGCACTGGTAGCATTGCAGCCTGCCAGTTGCAGGATCTCTGGTTTGATTCTTGGTGGGGGTGCCTTCTGTGTGGAGTCTGCATGTCATCCCATCACACAAAGATGTCTCTGGAGTTTCGCTCTGCTGAAAATTGTCTTTTGTTCCAAGTCAGACTAGTTTCCTGGTTAAATGTTTAAAAATAACAGGCATTTGAATTTCAGACTTCATATTCTTCAGAAAGTACATGGTAACACAAAACTGTTTTTTCTAGCAGATGTCTAAGTTTATAACATGGATATTTGTCCCTATTTTGGGACTGTATTCCCCCATTATTGGCTTTGTCCAGGTATTTTGTGCTAAGGTTGAGCGCTATCTGTGGTGAGAACTGAATTCATTGAATGTTTGGGGGCTGCATTCCCCCCATTACTGGCTTTGTCCACATGTTTTTTGCTAAGAGGTTGAGAACTATGATGAGAACTGAATTCACTGAATATGTTTGAGGGCTGTATTCCCCCATTATTGGCTTTGTTCAGGTGTTTTGTGTCAAGAGGTTGACAGCTATGGTGAGAACTGAATTCACTAAATGGTAGCCATTTAAGTTTGTCTTCCTCTCTTTCACAAAACAGCTGATTTTACATAGTGGTATGTTTCTCTGACTGTTTTGCACAGGGTCCCCTAGGTTAAAGACATGGCAGTGAAATGTATGGTGGTAACACAGCATTTTATTCTAGCAACTTTCCAACACTGTACAAGCAATGTTTAAAATGTGTCCCTGGTTTTTGGGCTTTTGTCCCCCCCCCCCCCACCAATAAATTTCAGCTTTTTCAAGATTTCTTGTGCTGCAAAGTTCAGAGATACAACTGTGTGTCGAGTAGATTTTACAAGGAGCTGAGAGCTGCAGGGGAACAAAACTTTAGTGCTGCTTATTGTAAGTCTGCTTGCATTCTTAATAGCACAACAGGTAGTGTACTCACTTTTGATGCAGAAGGTTGTGGGTTCTACTCCCACAGTAGATAGATGCATTGCTGATACTGTACTGTGGTGTAAAGTGGGTGGATGCTGCAGTCCTTTTTGGCAAAGATACCTAGAGTAGTAACTATGAACCTGTTATCAGTTTGCCATACAGTCCCTATTGAGATATTACTAGCTTATCATTTTTTTAATGCATGCGACATAGGCAGTTTATTTCTCAAGAGCAAAAGGCACTTTATTTGTAGATGAATAAACAATGACATATAAAGTTGTTTGCTAGCAGCAACCTTTTCATTATTTCAGATTTCTTTAATGTGGAATTATTTAGATGACTTTCACACTTCAGAGATTGTGCATATTTACTGATACTGGTGGAGTATAGAAGGGTTGAGTAGACTTTTATGATAGAAATGTTCTGAATTGGGTAGTTTTGTCATTGGTGCATGCATTTTGTTTCATTGTTTACTAATGTTCAAAACAATACATTTAAAATGCCCTCTAACAACTGTAATGTATTGTACAAGGAATACAATTTAATACAGTCGGGAAGGTGTATCAAAGAGCATGTGTATGTTTTGTGTTCAAGGGGCCTATGATTTGAAAACAGCCCAAAAGGGGCCTATGATTTGAAAACAGCCCAAAGTTAATCTTTATCTGCCACTGGCAAAATATATTTTCTTTGACTGTGGGTTTCAATGCTGTTTCAATACATGTGAGTTTCAAGGGCAGAGAAGTTTTAATGCTAAGTCTGTTTTCATTGTGAGACTGCATTGCTTTGTTTAGCAGATATCTATTGGGGTTTGTGCTGTAAAAATGCAAAATAAAACTTTCAAATGAAATCCAAATCATTGCAGAAGTAAAGCAGTATGCACATTACAGTGTTTATGGTAAATGGGGCAAAATAACCAAGAGCTGGGACACTGGAATGGTTGCAGGGGGGAGGCTCCAATCGACCATGATTTTGAGAGGGGAAGGGCAGCAAACTCAGATAGCCCTGGTTGAACTATACCTCTCAGCTGTCCATATTTTTGCAGAATGAATAGATATTTGCTTCTTATTTATGTTTGTTCCTAATAAAATGTGTGGTTTTCTGGCAAATCATTCAGGAATGAAGTCACTAAATGACAGACATTGAGTTTTACATCATAACCTTCAGAAAAATGCATGCTAAAGCAAGACATGTTATTCTATCAACTGTCTTAAGTTTATACAAGAGAAATTTTAGTAGTGTTTGTATGTTCCCCGAATATATTTGGCCTTGTCCAGATTTCCTGCATTAACAGGTTGAGAGGTACATGCAAATAAAATTGCTTTATAGAATTAGGCATATCCAAACCTCTCAACTGTCCCCGATTTTGGCTCAAAATGTTGCTCTTCCCCTAATAATCCCTCTGCAAAATAGCAATTTTTTGAAGAAAACATGGAGGGTTTACAATTAATAAGTAACTGTAATAATCAGTTATAGATTACTTTTATTTCAGAAATGCATGTAGATTCTTTTATTTTGTCAGCTGCTCAAGTTAGCAGTACTAATATTAAAAGTGTCCCTTCTTTGACAGGTTCCCAGCTGTATTGTGTGGCTATTTTATATTTGTGCATCACATTTTTGGTCCATTTTTCATAAAATTGTGTTTTTTTTGGCAAATTAGTGGCAAATCATTAAAGACTGAAGTTAGAAAATAATGAAAGACATTTGAGTTTCAGATTTCGTACCTTTCAGAAAATTCATACTAATGCAAGACCTACTAATTCTATTATCTTTCTAAGTTTATAAGAGCAATATTTAAAAATTGTCCTTATTTTTGGGCCTTTGTTCCACTTCTATGTATGGCTTTGTCCAGATTTCTTGCTCTGAGGTTGAGAGGTATGACAAATGTGTCAGGGTCATCGCAGTCAGTCAGAGACATTTCAAATTGTGACAAACTTGTTGCACCCCACTCCCCCATGTAGTGACTCTGGATGTGTCCAAGCAAGGCAAGGAGCAGTTATGCAGTGTTAATGTGCAGACTATTCCCCCCCATCCAAGGTAAACACAAGTACTACAGTGGCTTTTCATCTGTCATTGATTTTGCAGAATGTTCTGGTTTCTGCAATTTTTATACTGTTGATTTATGCTTATTATTATTCAGAAAGTGCCTTTTGCTCTGTGTTTAAGTAGCAGTGCTTTAATGACCATCAGGTAAGCTTGTCTGATATTGTAAGATGCAAGTAAGTTTTAATAAGCAGTATTGCCGACATTGAAAGCCTTTCTGTTGTTGCCATGCAGAGAATACTTACATAACTAGATAATGTATAAGCCTTGGGTATTGAAATGCATATGACAGTATTTGTAATAAAGGCCAGGATTAGATTATGTTAAGCTCATTACAGGCTTTACCTGCAAACTAAACAGAATGCCAATCTATCATGCATGGTCCATATCCTGGGCAGTAATCCTTTAAGCAATATATGTTGAGCTTGTTTCTTGTTTGCTTTTCATTTTTTACTTTGATCGTATTTTCCCCATGAAACAAGTAGATAGTTGTCAGGCAGCAGGTCTTTTTTGGATAAGAAACATTTTTACAAGTGAGGGTATCACAGAGATTGCTACTTTCAGCATGATACTTGGTACTTTAATAAAGCTGAATATAAATTATAATTAGAACTGGAGTGCAAGGAGAAGTTATTTGAGTTAAGTGCTGCTTGTTTTTCTTATACTTGAGTTTGACTGGCATTCCAGTAATGTATTTAAAAAGTAATTTATTTTTTCATGCCTCACATCCTTTTTGTTTCCATATAGATATTAAGTAAGCTGTCATGCAGCCAATGGATTGAAATATTTTTTTTCTTCTACACTTCATTTTGTCTTGATTGGACTCCCATAATGATGGTTTGGCACCCAAGGCAGCGTATTTAATTAAAGTTTTTGTGGTTTTGAGCATAGCTCCTCCCCTTTCTAGTTGGTCACACCCATTCCCATTGACCCCACCCATTCAGCTGTCTCCTGCAGCCCCCCTTTGATTTTAAGTCACCAGCCGCCACTGTAAACAAATCTTGTGTTATCCACATTTAGTTGAAAAGGGCCTCTATAATGAATCTGACCAAGGTACGAAACCATGTTTAAAATGTAATCAGTGTGATTTTATAGATACCAGAAACACTTTCGTTCATCCTATTTCCAGTTATATTTGCTACCTACATGTCAGGGCCGATTGTCAAACTGAGAACATTGTTTATCTAGCTAGGTGCACATCTTGTTGTGCATTCCATGTAGGGAAAACGAATAGAAAATTCAGGGAAAGGATCAGGGAACATTTGTATTGTATACGTACGGCCAGTGAGCATAATGCACTGGCAAGGCACATCCGCTCCATTGATTCCACACATGAATTTAAGTTTTCAGTATTGCAGGTCGTTGCTCCAGGTATACGCGGTGGTGATAGCAGAAACTATACTGAACATTGTGAAATAAAATGGAATATTAGGCACAGGGCTGATAAAACTCTAGGACTTAAAGAAAAAATACCTTTGAAGCCTATACTATATAATACGAGGTTTAAGACACCTAGGTAATCATAGCGCATTTACCTTTTGTGGAGTATTTTTTAGTTTTTAGTATTTTGTTAAATATTAATAGCATATATTTTTATTTTATTAATTTCTGTATTACAAGTTTCCTCACTTGTAAAGTTTATTAATAGGTGTCTGCTTTTGTAGTTGTTGTTAGTCCAAATACTGTGTTCAGTGTATTTAATTGATGGAAGGAAATGATGTCATTCAATCAGTTATGTGATGCATTATATAAACTGGAATGCTTTTGTTTGTAATCATGGTCTGATGAAGTCTATATTCGCTGCTACGATTGAATTTTTTGGGGACTTTTTTGAGACTGTTATTTTTGAATTTCAATTCAGGTAGCCATGGTTTGTCCTGTGGATGCACCTTGAGTTTTGTTATAATTTTTATTTTTATTTATTTATTTTGCATTTGTTTACTGGGGAAGTCCAACTGGACAGAGGTGTCCATTTTCAGCAGAGGCCCAGGGAGAAAAGCTCCAGATACTGGATTTCATGTTTCTGGAAATGTTTACCTGCTTGCAGAACTGATGTTCACAAACTGTATTTCATTACTGTCTTGAGTTATGGCTCTCGGTCCAGTCATTTTGTCATCCTTTACTTTACACATAGTATGTGGTAAAAGATGCATGTCAGTTTTCTATGCAGTCCATAGTTAGGGAGTAAAGTAAATTAGAACTTAAATAAACAGTTTAACTCAACCAGTAAATATTTGTCACATCAGTCATTTAATGTTTTCGTTTTCTGCATGGTCTAGCTCAATGTATGGTTATTGGCCTTATGTCACATCAGTTGTTTAACGTTTTCATTTTCTGCAGGGTCTAGCTCAATGTATGGTTATTGGCCTTGTGTCACATCAGTTGTTTAACGTTTTCATTTTCTGCATGGTCTAGCTCAATGTATTGTTATTGGCCTTGTGTCACATCAGTCATTTAACGTTTTCATTTTCTGCATGGTCTAGCTCAATGTATGGTTACTGACCTTGTTTGCTGCTTCAGTGGTTGGTGTGTAGCAGTCTCAGAAATAGTACAAGTTACACATTTAAATGTTGGTTAGTGCCTTGCTATGAATTCATGCTGTTGGTTTGATAGTGCACTTTTTGTCTTTTATTTATTTATTAAGTTAGCAAACAACAACAAAAAACTAATCTATTTTTGTATTTCTTAACCAAGGAAGTACACTGGACCAAAGACCCTTTGCAGGCATGACCTGGGCCTTGAAAGCATACAACAAAGACAAAAAGTGTGTATAAGAGACTTAGAATAATGAAGAAAACTAAGAGTTGCATACAATAGAGCAATACTTCAGCAAATATACAAAATAAACATTATGTAAAAAATGAAATCAGAGAAACTAGAGCAGTCATTGCATGTTACAGCTATGTCACTTATGCACTTATGCCTGGGCCATGTCTGAAAAGGGTATTTATGGATCAGATCACCTATAAGGTTAGAAACAATAAATTAAAATTAATCAAAAATACAAATGATCAACTATATCTTTCCCACAAAATGTATAGTCTATGTTACCTTAATTAATGCATTGAAATATTTTTTTAATTATATTATTCCGATGTTTGAGATATGAAAACTTTATTTTGTTGACTCCCTGTCAGAAGTCAAAAACCTAAAAATCAACTGAATGTTTTGAGAAAATAGGCAGAGGAAAACAATGGCCAACCAGTTTTTGTTTTATTAAAAGTTTTTGTGTTTCTGGTTGACCATTTTTTCCTTGCATTTTATTTTTGGATTGTAGACAAATATTTTACAACTGGAAAATCGCTATGGCTATGTGTGGTGTCCTTGTCAGACGTACAAGACCAATAATGAGGTTTGTCACCACAAAACAATGAAATGAGACTAAAAAGGGCTACAAAGACTCAGAATGTAACTCTCATGCCATTAAAGCATTTGTCCTGTTGCATTGCCTGATGTGGGGGGGGGGTCCTTATCATCCCTTCTACTTGCACAACTAACTCCAAGATCATGATTCCCTGAAATGAGGACAGATACTCTGAGGAAATATAATTGTGGGCCAGTATAACTGGTCAGAATAGCAGCCTCGAGTTTTAATTAAAACCTGTTCTGCCACATCACCTATCTATTCACCTTCTTAAACCTTATATACGTTTTCATGTTGCCTGTTTTAATTGTTGGGTAGTGTTTGTATTTGTTTATGCCCACAGTTTCACAGAGCAGTCAAGCTACCTACAGCCTGCCAGCCAGTGAGCTACCCGTGAATGCCAGCACTGTTCCTCTTGTGACAAGTAGCACAGCAAACAAGTATCAAACGTATTATGTCCTGATCTATATGTACTTATTCAGCACACCTTCTTGTAGCTAGGACTGGCAGGCAGCCCAGCATTACTGTAAGTGCTGCCTAACTTCGTGGCCTGATTATTCAGTCTATGGATGTTAAGTGACTGCGTTGGATTCAGAATGTGTACATGGTATACTTTCTCCCAACTAGGTGTAGGTCTCTTTAACTCTGGGGGATTTATGGAAAGGGGGTTCTTATTTTTTATATGTCCAAACATAAGAACCAAGCCATGTAATTGTTACTTTAGTGATTTGGTGCTTATTTAATTTTAATAAACATAAAACAACTTATTAAACAATGGAAGACCACTGCACATAATAAAGATATATATTGCATTCATGTCTGACTGTTGCATTATCAGTTGTAATGCTTTTTCCATTATTGAATTTCTTCTGTCTAGGTCAGTTTTATTTGAATTCTGAAACCCGCATCATGAGCCTTGGATTCACCAGATGCCCTTTTCATAACTTTAGTCAGCTGTTAACATATGGATATAGCTACAAAAGCTTCATATTCTGTGGCAGCTCATGCCTGATACCAGTCATAAAGTCCATGGAATAGGATCTGGGTGGAACATGAAAATCAAATTATCTTGCGGCCCTTAGCAGATGTGAAACTTTTGAATTCTAGTTGGCTGATCGTTGCACTGTCACAATTTGCACTTTTAATGATTTGCACATTTGAAAACTCAAAAAAAGATGCTCCATGTGAACATATCCTTTCTTTAAATACTTCAAAGCAAGCTAAGTAAAACATTTTAGCAGAAGTGTGATGTCTGTGTTATACTGGTGCGCTATTTAATTTAACAATTTTATGTCCATGTATGCATGTAATATAGTGATGTATTTCATAAGTGTACCATTCGTGTTCATATATGCATGTAACATACTGATACATTTCATGTGTACCATTTCTGTCCAGGTATGCATGTAATATACTGATGCATTTCATAAGTGTACCATTCATGTCCATGTAATATACTAATACAGTTCATGTGTACCATTCATGTTCATGTATGCATGTAATATACTGGTACATTTCATAAGTGTACCATTCATGTCCATGTATGCATGTAATATACTGATGCATTTCATGTGTACCTTTCATGTTCATGTATGCATGTAGTATATTGATGCATTTCATAAGTGTACCATTCATGTCCATGTAATATACTGATACAGTTCATGTGTACCATTCATGTCCATGTATGCATGTAATATACTGATGCATTTCATGTGTACCTTTCATGTTCATGTATGCATGTAATCATTTCATAAGTGTACCATTCATGTCCATGTATGCATGTAATATATTGATGCATTTCATAAGTGTACCATTCATGTCCATGTATGCATGTAATATACTGATGCATTTCATAACTGTGCCATGGAAGCACTGCATATGAAAGTTGTTGTATAAGTATTGTTGCTTATAATGTGACAATGAAGCATTTCTTCCCACATTATTATTGTTTAAAGAATTGTGCCCATTTGGCTAACCCTGTAAACAAGGTATAATAAATAAATAGAAAAGAAACAAAAAACTGTATGCAGTTGCTAATTCTTAATTCTTATGTTTTAAATGTATTCCATTTTTGCACTTAATTTACTCCAAAAGTGAATCCAAGAGGTTAAATTAACAAAATCAAGTCTACCAAGGATATGAACTGAAAATTACTTCCTTTTTGAAAGATAACCATAAGGCCTTTTTCAATACTGTTAGAAACATTAGGAACAGCACCCAGCAGTGTACCAAACTGATACTTCACAATAACACCCACACATTCAATTTAGTCAATATCCTAGCAGATAAATTTAGCTTAAACTTCTCCCTGCTGTCACCCTTAACTTGCTTTCACACCCTATCATGTGTCCCTAACATTTAGGATCACCTCAGATCAACTTGTAAAGGTACTCTCCAAGGCAAAAAACAGTAACTTTATGGATCCTGACAATGTGCTAAGTAGGTTCTTTGTCAGTATGAAGCCACTGTTTCAGACTCACTCCTGATTTTTTTCAGCTTCAGTCTCTCAAGTAGTTTCATGCCAGAGGCATGGAAAAGAGTTTTGTTCAGCTCCCACAAGGGAAGCCCAATCACTGATCCCAGCAGCTATAGACTAATAAGCCTGACGCCTGACCAGCCTTATCTGTATGGTAAGGGAATGCATTATTGTTGAACTCATAAAAGATATTGGAAGTCTAGGTTTGTGAAAGCATGATCCTGCCTGCTTAACTTAGCAGACTTCTTTGAAAATTCACTGAGGTATTATATGAGGATAAATCAGTACATACCACTTACCTCAACCTGGCATAGGTCTTGATACCATTCCACAGGTGGTCATTATCAGCAAATTTATCAAAGAAAATGAAAACCCTTATGTAACCCACTGGTGAACAAACTGGCCTACAGACAGAGCACAGTCGATTAGAAGTGGGGATACAATTTGATCTTAAAGGCTTGTTACTAGTGAGATGCCCCATCATGGTTCAGTAACAGGCCTGCTTCTATGATGTCAATGATAATTTCAATCCCAATATCTTTGACTAACCAAGTTTGCAGATGATTGCAGACTTGGAGCTATCATCAACCCTCCAGAGGACTCCCAGATCCTGCAAGACAGACTAACATATACAAATATATGGTGCCAGAACCATGGCCTAATGCCAAATGATATAAGTCGTAGTATTGTCTCCCTGAGAGGGGAAATTGTGAGCTCTCATGCACATACCATGTAAACGAAGCACCACTTTCATTAGAAAATCCTTCTACGTAGCCCAGGTGATTACAAAAGATATATCTTCTATGTCCAAAATATTATCATCTTCTCTACTCCTCCTTTATTAAGCCTATAATAGAATGTAATCCTTTCTTCAGCATGTATCTGTCCAGACACATGATACAACTTGAAACATACGATCCAACTTGAAACACCCCCAACATTTCCTCACAAAACAAAAATAATGGTCTAAGTTCATGTGCTGTGCAGAGTGCCTTAAAACTCTGTGATTCTCTTTTCTGTTTTACAGACTCCTATTGAGTGACCTCTGCTAGCCTACAAGGCCTCACATAGTTCTGTCTTGCAGGACTTCTTATACATTTGCAAAACGTGTAACACCACAATCACTTGGAGACCTAAACCTGTACTGTAACGTAAACACAACCTGTTGTAGGGAGAGATACTTCTCCAAAAGAAGTCCTGTTCTGAAGAATAGACTTCCCCTTTATAGATGAGTAAGTAAATTTATCCTAGGTCTAGCTTCATAACCCATTATGGAAAGGATAGCAAATGATATACATGATCAGTTGTCTAATAAAAAACTAGGAAACTATGAACTTAAGAACCTTTAAGGTTGTGTCCTGCGATTTTGTGGCATTACGTACAGAAGTTGATTTTTTGTTTAGTTCTCTGCCTTTTCTGCCTTTACTGTGCTTATATTACCACTCTTTTGTAGTCAACTGTGGATTTCAGAATTTCAGTAGTATGTTAGTGTCAGGCAAGTTGCTATTCTGAAAATTGTGAAATTACTGGACAAAAGTTAGAAGCAATCTCTAAAAGCCACTTGTGATTGAAGTTTTGCATACTTACAGGTACAAATATTATCTCACGACATATTTCTCAATCCCATCACTCAAGAGACAGTGATAAATATAAAAAAATCAGAAATAAAGATATGAAAATAGGGACAGTTTTAAATACTGTTATTTGCCACTCAGAAGGTTTGTGTGAACCCTTAATCCTCTCTTGAATTCAGCCTCAGATTAAGCCCTACCATAAGCCATTACAATCACCACTTCCCTCATTGGGGAATGCAGAGAGTTCTGAACGCTGTTGAGTAGGTGTGATGACAGACTGGAGCGTGAGGCAGCCTTCTGACTATTATATCAATGGTAATGATGGGAATGGCTGACAGCATTTGTTATGCCCTTCTTTCTTGCTGCATGTCAGGCTGCATGTTTTTGCTACCCTTATCATGTAAAAACATAATATGTGCATGTCTGTGCAGACACACATGCAGATACAGAAACACACACATATATGCATGCAGACACACATATACAAAACAGACACTCACACATGGACATATAAATGCTAATGTGTAGCCACGGGCAGAGAGACAGACACAATACAAACATACACACACACACACACACACACACACACACACATACATACATGTAGAGACTCATATACAAAACACACACATACACATGTAGAGACATAGACAGGCACACAGACACAGTACACACACACACACACACACACACACACACACACACACACACACACACACACACACACACACACACACATTCACAAATGGACAGCTGTTGTGTCCTCTTTTTATGAAGGTGTCATTCAACTGGGACTAACCACTTGATTTCACAATGGAATATTCTAATGGTGAAAATATCCATCAGAAAGGGGAACAATATGACTACTTGGTGACATGGGGGTTAAAAAATAATCTCAGAGACAGAAGATTTCAGTAGTGCTATGGTAGGTGACATTATACTGTGTCTACAGTGCTGTGATACAGGAGTACAACAAAGCACATTATGCTGTGCATACAGTGCTGTGATACAGTAGTGAAACAAAACACATTGTGCTGTGTCTACAGTCCTGTGATACAGGAGTGAAACAAAGCACATTGTACTGTGTCTACAGTGTTGTGATACAGGAGTGAAACAAAGCACATTATACTGTGTCTACAGTGGAGTGAAACAAAGCACTTTGCACTGTGCCTACAGTGTTGTGATATAGGAGTGAAACAAAGCACATTGTACTGTGCCTACAGTGCTGATACAGGAGTGAAACAAAGCACATTGTACTGTGCCTACAGTGCTGTGATACAGGAGTGAAACAAAACACTTTGCACTGTGCCTACAATCCTGTGATACAGGAGTGAAACAAAGCACATTGTACTGTGTCTATAGTGCTGTGATACAGGAGTAAAACAAAGCACATTGTACTGTGTCTACAGTGCTGTGATATAGGAGTGAAACAAAGCACATTGTACTGTGCCTACAGTGCTGTGAAACAAAGCACATTGTACTGTGTCTATAGTACTGTGATACAGCAGTGAAACAAAGCACATTGTGCTGTGTCTACAGTGCTGTGATACAGGAGTGAAATAAAGCACATTGTACTGTCTGCATTGCTGTGATACAGGTGTGAAACAAAGCACCTTGTACTGTGTCTACAGTGCTGCAATACAGGTGTGAAACAAAACACATTGTGCTGTGTCTACAGTACTGTGAATCAGGAGTGAAACAAAGCACATTGTACTGTGTCTACAGTGCTGTGATACAGGTGTGAAAAAAAGCACATTGTACTGGTTACACTGCTGTGATATAGGAGTGAAACAAAGCACATTGTACTGTGTCTACAGTGCTGTGATGCAGGAGTGAAACAAAGCACCTTATACTGTGTCTACAGTGTTGTGATACAGGAGTGAAACAAAGCTCTTTGCACTATGTCTACAGTGCTGTGATACAGGAGTGAAACAATGCACATTGTACTGTGTCTACAGTGCTGTGATACAGGAATGAAATAAAGCACATTATACTGTGCCTACAGTGCTGTGATACAGGAGTGAAACAAAGCACATTGTACTGTGTCTACAGTGTTGTGATACTGGAGTGAAATAAAGCACATTATACTGTGTCTACAGTGCTGTGATACAGGAGTGAAACAAAGCACATTATACTGTGTCTACAGTGCTATGATACAGGAGTTAAATAAAGCACATTGTACTGTGCCTACAGTGCTGTGATACAGGTGTGACACAAAGCACATTGTACTGTGTCTGCAGTGCTGTGATACAGGAGTGAAATAAAGCACATTGTACTGTGCCTACAGTGCTGTGATACAGGAGTGAAACAAAGCGCATTGTACTGTGCCTACAGTGCTGTGATACAGGTGTGACACAAAGCACATTGTACTGTGTCTACAGTGCTGTGATACAGGTGTGACACAAAGCACTACTGCAAAACTAGCAGAGAAAGACTGCAGTAAGTGGTGTGCAGCAAATAACATCCACACTAATGCTCTTTTATGTACGTGCATTATGTTTCACATGGGCACTTGCTTGTCAGACAGTATACCCATGTGTTGCATGTATCACAGCATGGCATTATATGTACATGTCTCAAATCTCTCTCTGCTGGCAGTCAGCAAGATGACCCCCAATGAAGCTATACCAAAGGCCTCTGACACAGGCCTTCTTGTCATCATTGTTGTCGCTTGTGTATGCTCTGAGTGCTGTATTATATGGGACAACTTCGTCTTGGTCCGTAGCATGACGTTGTGTACACTTTTCATGTCCTGCTGCATTATTCTGTTGTGTGTGTGTTCACTGCATTGATAGCCTGTACTACTGCCTCTCAAGCCAGACCATAAGCAGACTTCCTACTGTCCCCTCTACCAGTGGAGTTCTGTTAAATGTCATGCTTCTAGAAGTGCATGGACAGTAAAGCAGATGGTCATCTGAGAGCTCTGGTCATGTGTAATAAGCTGTAAATTTGCTGGTAATCTAACTGAAACATGTACATACATGGTGTACCAAAAACAGTCTCAACCTACATCCAAAAAAGTACAGCATAGTGGTGTTTGTCAAAAAGCTGCTCCTGCCTCATACTTTATAAACGAACATGCTTCATTAACTTCAAGTCCTTGACATGTGTGCTGCTAAATTGTAAGAATGTTATATTTTCTTAATATTAGTATTTATAAACATGATATAGTTGATATAAATGTTTTTAAGGTGAAATTTTTATTAAGACTAAATGTAGGTGGCTGTATGATGATTTTTGGTGATTTTTAGTATAGGTTTTCACAGACTGTTTAAACAGTTGTCATAGCTTTAAAACCACCATTTTGTTATGAGGTGAATTTATATAAGGATTGCCAGTTTATTAGTTACCACTTCTGATGAAGTCCTGTATGTTAGAAAAGATGAAGGAGCTAAACTGTTTTTTTTTTCTTTTTGTGTGTGGATTAATAAAATCCTTGGGTTTATAATTGCTGTCTCCTGAGTTTTATGAGCTGGTACAGGTTTGTGCAATTTTGGTTTGGTTCATATGGCTAGGCATCTTATGATTCTTATGTTCACCTGCCTAGTATTATTCTTATGTTCCTGTATTCCTATGATGTAAAAATCATTGCTGAGATGTAAATGAAAGTACAGTTTTACATGCAGACATGAGAAACTATATGGGCTCTGTGGTCATTACAACATAAGAACCAGAAGTCAAATACACTATTAAATTGGCTATGAAGATCAAGGACTGAAAAATGTGTACAAAAAAAATAAGGCAAAACCACCAATCATCAGTCTGACCTGGCTCTCATAACTATTGTGCATTACCAAAACTGCTGTAATGTGTGTTGGTTCATACCACCCTTTGTTGTGTTGCTGTTTTTGCAATTCCATTGCAAAGCTTAGCATTAATTTCTGTGCAATCAATTGACATCACAGCATGTTTCTAATTTTTTTAACTGTTTCTAATTTTTGATGCAAACTTTTCATGTGTGTAACAAACCCATTCTGCAGGTTTGATTTATATCACTATGCAGTGGTACATATTTTGATGCCTACCATTGTGGAAACCAAGTACGATATGTCTGTATTTATCAGTTAAATATAAATGCATTGCATTGTGACTGTTTTTTTCCAGAAATCTTCTTCCAAATCCAGTACTATATGTACTGTGTTAGGTTCATTATCAATTTCTAAAGAAATCTGGTCACTTCATCTGAGCTTAGTTCACCAAAAGTGTATTCAGTCACAATAATAAGCCTAAACAGGTTAAGTCACCAACAAATGATACAGGTTCTGGTGACCTCGATTTATTTATATTTGTTAATGCTGCATGAGGTGGGGTTTGCTGCATGTGTGATCTGGGAGCTTTGCCTCTCATATAAAATAATGTAGACAAGCTGCTTGCTTTGTGTTATGGCCCTGACTGTATCGTCTCTGATAAGGTAAACTCCGGCCCTTTGTATAATATAATTGGGAAATGATGCATTTGTTAAACTGTGACAAGATGACAAGATACAAATGCTCTAGCTAAACATATCATGGAGACGGACGACACACATAGATTTAGATTTATGGTTATAGAAAAAGTATCAATAGGAAATAGAGGGGGTGCTGTCAGAAATAGGGGGGAGGCAAAAGAATTGGTCTGGATTATTAGGTTAAAGGCTAACATGACAAGTGGTTTAAATGAAAACATTTCCATTAAACCCACTCTGATAAATAGACCACTTAGGAAATAAATAAATAAAACTTGTATATTTTATTGAAGCATGCTGATTAGCTAGTTTGTATATAAATAGTATGAATGAGTTTTATGCATTGTCTGATGAAGTGGCCTTTTGTCTGCGAAAGTGCTCACCTTTTATCGAATAAATACTTCAATGCTTGGATTTGCTGTGGTCCAGAGCCTCCTTTATCTGTTTGTTGCTGTTATTTATAAATATACAGTATACATGAACCCTCATAAAGATATTGTACCACATAGCACAGCTGTAATGTATGATGACTGTAGAGATACACTTGTGTATAAAACGTGAGGCAAATAAGCTGCTGCTGTCTGTTTAAGGTACAGACATCTCCTATTTTGTGGCACAGGCAGCATTCTGGTTAGTTGCTTGTAAATATATGTGCATTGTCTTGCATGTAGAATCACTTAGTGCTTCATCAAACATTACTTGCCAGGTAGTCATGTGTCAGATGTGGCACAGGACAGAGAGGCACTAACAATACAAGAACCATCAGCCATGCGTTTGTATTGCAAAAGCATCTAATGTATACTTGTATCAGAAGATCTTTGCCTGTCTGAAGTCTGCTTGTCTGTCCACAACTAAAAGACATCACAGTTGACTGAAGTCACACTTCACCGATGTTCCGCTGCACTAAACCAATGTTAGATATAGCTACAAGAAAATAATCTTAATATGAGCATTAACAAAATAAAGCACAATTGCAAAACAGTGCTTTTTCAGTGAAATGAACCTTCCCTTCACCCCCCTATGTTGAGGGCTTCACCTCCACTCACTCTCCTGCTTATGTTATAAAAACTCCAAGACTTTATAGCTGGGGAAGAGGGAATTAGAAGCATTCTGAAGCCTGTTTTATACAAGTACTGGGCATAAGGGCATAGAAATGCCTGTCAAAAACAATCTAACTTTCAGTTAAGTCCATATCTGCCCAGAGGTGTGGTCTATTCCTTCTCTTGTTTGCTGCTGCAGCTTGATCAGCTGGGACTTCAATGAAGTGTGACTTCATGGACATAGACACATCATATTATGTAATATTGTATTCACAATGTAGTTGTGCCTGGGCACTTGGATCATAGCTGAAGATGGTCCAAGGACCAGCCCACCCACCCAACCAACAAACAAATAAATTAAAATACAATGCTCTAATACATCATGCCCACATTTTTAAGACATATCCTGCTAGCACTCTTTTATCTGTATACCTGGAACTCCCCTTGATGTTCATCAGAAGCATCCCACATCTCTCATTACCATTAGTAATGCTTGACTTTGTTCACCCTACTGTCACTCATATCTGATGCAGGATAGGACAGGAGAAGATGACCTGTACAAACACATTTCAAAGTACTGGTACTCCTCTGTCTTACTCACTTTGTCAAGTTATTTTTTTTTCTTTTTATTGTTTTTGCCCTGATCTAACTACCTATCCACAGGCACAGTACACAATGAACAGGGCCCTGATCAATGAGTAATATTGACATACCTATAACTTATTTTGCTTTGATGTCTCCATTTGGTCACCCAGTATTGGTGCTGTACCACTGTATTTTTTGGCCAGTGGTAAATCTCGTTTCCATTTCTGGTGAGAACTTTAGTCAAAATTATGTTTTGTCTGTACTACCCTGGACAGTCTCTTGATAAATGAGGTGTGTCCCCCAACCCTGTACCACCAATGGTGTATACAACTGCCGAGTATCTGTCCAGCCAGTCAGTCTCTGCATGTCAGACAGCTGTATTTTCTTATGCATAAGAAAATGCAACTGTGCACAGCACTGCTGTGATTGATGAGATGTTTCTAGTTAGAGGAAGACCATTTGCATAGCTGCTGAGAACTCTTAAAACCATCAAAATGTATACTAGGTTCATGTTAGTACTAAAGGCAAGGATACAATGTACATATATGAGTAGTCTGAGCCAGGCCTAATGTAAATACTAGTGATCTGCATGTACTAGGACTGACTCACATATTTGGATATAAGCATAGTGGAATGTAAATTTTGTTTCACTTGCAGGAATGTTTTTACATGTCATATGACACAATTATACATTCCTTCATTTCTTTATTAAAACATAACCAAAAAACAGCCTTTAAACGCTAAGCCATTATATGTTTTAGGATGTAATGCTCACAGTCGCACACCTTGACAAATTTTAAAGTGATGTATTACTTTAGATATTATCAGTCCTAGTATCATAGTATTATGTTTTCTGGACCACTTTAATTGAAAGTTATTTTTTTTTCACTTATTATGTAATCATTCTCTGTGATGTTATCTGCTGTCATTTGGTTTATTCTTTGGCTGTAACCATTTTATTTAGAAATAGGTGGAGCATTTGTATTAGCATGCCCTATTAAATTCTAACATCAATGACCTTTCACCTCATTTTTTCTACCCCTGCCGATAAAGGTTTTACATGCGTTTTACATCCTTTTTTATGTCAATGAGGCATACAAACAGTTCTTTGCATTTTGCTCCCTACTACTAGTATAAATACACTGTGAAACAGGCCAGTAAACTAGAGGGGGATGTCCCAGACATGGGGACAGAATGTAAGTATTGCTGTTCTACATTTGAAGTAATGTTGGTTTAACAGGGTTTGTGTGGGTATGACTGTTCTGCATGACTTAAAGTCTGGCATGTAGTGTTATATGGTTGAGAAAACTCTCACCTGTAGGGCTATCTGCAGACTGGCCAGAGTTTGGAGTCTTAGATTTGGTGTGTTACTCACATATTTTCTGTCTTTATAAATGCAGTAGCATACTCTAATGATTGTAGTCAGTTAATGGCAACATCTATGTGTGTTACTGACTTCATATCCCTCAGATGAGATATGTCGCAACAC
>NC_056735.1:1085253345-1085330845 GCF_019279795.1 Protopterus annectens | reverse complement strand
ACATTTGCGGTGGTGAGGGACAGATTGACAGTCATGATCAGATAGGGGCCCCTGTTGACTCTGCAATTTGTAGATGACATTGTGGTCTGTAGTGAGATTAGGGGACAGGTTGAGAAGACCCTGGTGAGGTGGGGTTATGTTGTAAAGTGGGGAGGAATGATGGTCAGCAGGACTAAGTAAGAATACATGTGTGTGAATAGGGTGGGGGACAGTGGAATGGTGACAATACATTTTTGAAGGTGGATAGATCTAATTACTTGGGAACACCAGTTTAGAGTCATGGGCAATGTTGGGGAGAGGTGTATGAGAGAGTACAGGCAGGTTGTGTAATTCGTAATATCATCCCAGTTAGGTACCAGACTGCCAGACATTTTATGTGTGAGAGGCCTTATATATGATGACAAGGCCTGAACATTCTTTGGGAGTGTGTACAGTTGGGAGGTCTTTGTATTTCTGGCTATTGTTGACAGACTGTCACGAATGTGTAGCAGTGTAATGTGACTATGTTATTTCTTGGGGGGATAGATGTAAGTGTTATGTTTCCTTTTCTATCTGCCTTTGCATGTGGATCCAGTTTCTGGTGCTCTAGCAAGTGTTACATTTTTGTAGGGTAAGACTGTGTCATGCCCCTTAACAGAGTCCGGCATCATACTACACTGTGTATTGGGCCATTATATGTAGGGGTAGTGTGTGAGTATCAAACATGCTTACAGTTTGGTTCACACACTCCTTATACTGTATGCACTTTCACATTGGTGTCTGTTTCTCAGTGCTCTTACATCCCTGGAGTGCCTGGTATATTTGCAATTACACGTGTATTCCCCCATAACAAGATTGCTTTTTTATTTGTGTCAGTCTGCCTGTAGTTTGGATATTGCTTGGTGACATGGCTAGCAGCTCAGTGTATTTTCCATAATGTGATGTTATGTCCAGATATTTGGCAGATGTGTAGTGTTGCCTGGCCCGCATAAGTGTTGTGTATGTCTGACACATCAGTGGGGGGATGTGAAGATTTACATGACTAACTCCTGGGAAGTCACTTTGTTATGGACTTGTGCTATTCCACTCAATAGACATTTGAACAGACATGAGGGCATTACTGCATCACGTGTGTCAGCTCATCTACAAAAGTATGTCAGACATGTCCACATTTTCATGCCCCCCCCCCCCTTGCCAGGCTTGGTTATGCTTTCTTGCACTAAGCTGTTCTAAGCATACCTGTCACCGGCCAGATTATTCCAGACTGTCCACTTTTATTGTCCATATTTCTGGTCTGTTGAACAGTATCATTTTATTCCTTCCTGTGGTGAATCACTGTGATCATGTGGGCATGTCTGTCAGTATATGATGACATACATTACAGTTTCATAGTTGACATCCTTCTGAACATGTATGCTGACACACATCCTGTTCCTGTAGTGACAGTCTACATTTATACTTGTAGGATGTACATTGTGTCTCTAGTGTTGGACCATTGCCCCCCCCATTTTACAGCCTTTGTCCAGATCTCTTGCACTTAGGGGTGGGGAGGTATGGTGCTGGGTATAACTGCAGTACATGTTATGCACAGATATATATGTGTATATTATCATCATCATCCTCTTCTTTCAGCTGTTCCCGTTAGGGGTCACCACAGCGGATCATCTGTTTCCATTTCTTCCTGTCCTCTGCATCTTGCTCTGTCACACCAACCATCTGCATGTCCTCTCTCACCACATCCATAAACCTTATATTAGGCCTTCCTCTTTTCCTGTTACCTGGTAGCTTCATCCTTAGCATCTTTTTCCCAATATACTCAGCCTCCCTCCTCAGCACATGTCCAAACCAACGTAATCTTGCCTCTCTGGCTTTGTTTCCGAGCTGACCCTCTAATATACTTGTTCCTAATCCTGTCCACCCTTGTCACAACCAGTGCAAATCTTAACATTTTTAACTCTGCAACATCCAGCTCTAACTCCTGCCTTTTTGTCCATGCCACTGTCTCCAACCCATATAGTATAGCTGGTCTCACTACCCTCTTGTAGACCTTCCCTTTTACTCTTACTGGTTACTCTTACTGGTATTCGTCTGTCACAAATCACTCCTGACACTCTTCTCCACCCAATTCATCCTGCCTGTACTCTCTTCTTCACCTCTCTTCCACACTCACCATTACTATGAGATATTGATCCCAAGTATTTAAACTCATCCACCTTCGCCACCTCTACTCCTTGCATCCTCACCATTCCTCTATCCTCCCTCTCATTCACACACATATATTCTGTCTTAGTCCTGCTGACCTTCATACCTCTTTTTTCTAGACCATATCTCCATCTCCCCAGGGTCTCCTCCACCTGTTCCCTACTCTCACTACAGATCACAATGTCATCTGCAAACATCATAGTCCATGGGAACTCCTGTTTGATCTCGTCTGTCAACCTGTCCATCATCATTGCAAATAAGAAAGGGCTCAGAGCTGATCCTTGATGTAACCCCACCTCCACCTTAAATGCATCCATCACTCCCACCGCAGAGCTCACCACTGTCACACTACCCTCTTACATATCCTGTACCACTCTTACATACTTCTCTGACACTCCCGACTTCCTCATACAATACCACAACTCCTCTCTAAGCACCCTGTCATATGCTTTTTCTAAGTCTACAAAAACACAATGCAACTCCTTCTGACCTTCTCTGTACTTCTCCATCAACACTCTTAGAGCAAACATCGCATCTGTAGTGCTCTTTCCCGGCATGAAACCATACTGCTGATCACTAATCATCATGTCCCTTCTTAACCTAGCTTCCATTACTCTTTCCCATAACTTCATGCTGTGACTGCTCAATTTAATTCCTCTGTAGTTACTACGGCTCTGCACATCACCCTTATTCTTAAAAATCGGTACCAAAACACTTTTTCTCCATTCCTCAGGCATCCTCTCACTTTCCAAGATTTCATTAAACAATCTGGTTAGAAACTCCACTGCCATTTCACCTAAACACATCCATGCTTCCACAGACATGTAATCTGGACCAACAGCCTTTCCATTCTTCATCCTCTTCATAGCTAACCTTACTTCCTCCTTGCTAATCCATTGCACTTCATGATTCACTAACTGCACATCATCCAGCCTTCTCTCCCTCTCATTCTCTTCATTCATCAACCCCTCAAAGTACTATTTCCATTTGCTCAACACACTCTTCTCACTTGTGAGTATGATTCCCTCATTATCCTTTATCACCTTTACCTGCTGCACATCTTTCCTAGCTCAGTAACTCTGTATAGCCAATCGGTGCAGGTCCTTTTCTCCCTCCTTAGTGTCCAACATTTCATACAACGCTTCATATGCCTTATCCTTAGCCTTCACCACCTTTCTCTTTGCCATGCACCTCATCTCCTTATACTCCTGTCTACTTTCTTCATCTCTCTGACAATCCCAATTCTTTTTTGTCAACCTCTTTCTCTGTATATCTTGTCGTCCTTCCTTTGTCCAGATGTCATCCCAAGCACCTTTCTAGCAGTCTCCCTTACTAGCTCTGCTGTAGTTATCAAGCTATTTGGTAACTCTTCACTGCCACCCAGTGCCTGTCTTAACTCTTCCCTGAACTTCACCTCATAATTACCCTTTTTCAATTTCCACCATTTGATCCTTGGTGCTACCGTTACACTTCTCCTCCTCTTCTTGCTCACCAAAGTCATCCTACAAACTACCATCCTATGCTGCCTAACTATACTTTTCCCAGGTCAGCACTTTACAGTCTCCAATCTCCATCAAACTGGCCCTCCTACATAAGATATAATCCAACTGTGTGCATCTTCCTCTACTCTTGTATTTCACCCTATGTTCCTCCCTCTTGTTAAAATACGTATTCACTACAGCCATGTCCATCCTTTTCACAAAATCCACTACCATCTTACCTTCTGCATTCCTTTGCTTAACATCATACCTACCCATCACTTCCTCATCCCCTCTGTTCCCTTCACCAACATGCCCATTGAAATCTGCTCCAATCACCACTCTCTCACCCTTGGGTACAGTCATCACCACTTCATCCAACTCACTCCAAAATTTTCTTTCTCATTCATCGCACACCCAACTTGTGGAGCATATGCACTAACAACATTCATCATTACAGCATCAGTTTCCAGCTTCATAAACATCACTCTATCCGACACTCTTTTCACCTCCAAAACACTCTTAGCATACTGTTCCTTCAGGATAACTCCTACGCCATTTCTCCTCCCATCCACACTATGATAAAACAATTTTAACCCACCTCTGATACACCTAGCCTTACTCCCCTTCCATCTGGTCCCTTGAACACACAACATACCAACCTTCCTTCTGTCCATCATATCAGCTAGCTCTCTCCCTATACCAGTCATACTGCCAACATTCAAAGTTCTGACCCTCACTACCACAGTCCTAGACTTTCTCCTCTCTTCCAGACTTCAGCTATGCCTTCCCCCTCTTCTCCTCCTTCGGCCAACAGTAGCCCAATTTCCACCAGCACCCTGTTGGCTAACAGTACTGGTGCTGTTCAATGTTAACTTGGGCCTCGACCGATATGTAAATATTTACTGCTCTCCGCATGAATGTTTTGGCAAAGTTTTACGCCGGATGGTCTTCCTGATGCAATCCTTCCCATTTATCCAAGCTTGGGACCAGCACAAAGAAATGCACTGGCTTGTGAATCCCCAGTGGCTGGGTTTTATATATATATATATATATATATATATATATATATATATATATATATATATATATATATATATATATATATATATATATATATATATATGTGTGTGTGTGTGTGTGTGTACATATATATATAATTGTATATGTATGTATGCATGTATATATATATATATATATATATATATATATATATATATATATATATAGATAGATATATACATATCTCTGTAAATCTATATATATATATATATATATATATATATATATATATATATATATATGCACCTAGATATATATTTATATATGTGTATATATTATGTTAATATATATTTATCCTTGTACAGATATATTTCTATATATTTTTTTTAATATGTGACTATTGATATATCAGTATATTCCTTGTTTGATATCTACACATTATATTATTTTATGATATATATGTAAATATATGTGTAATTTCGTACGTACAGCTACAGATATCTGATGTATACACTTTTCATATGCATCTATCCCCATATACATCTAGATTTGTATATTTATATATTATAAACATGCTGGTTCCACAGTGTTTGTTCCATAGTATTCTATACCTGCATTGAATGATATATTAAAAAAAAAATATTCAGTAGTATAGCTCAGATGGGGTAGTAGTGGTACATTGCTCTGACTATGGTGTATAGGATCCTGGGCAGGGCTGATTATTTTGTTGCTGGGCAGAACAAGGGCTGTTGGATACAGAGTGATTAAGGCACTTTTAAGCAGTTATAAGCGGGTTTGTGCAGCGGTAAGCAATGCTAACTTCTGGTTAAATATGCTTGCAGACAGTTAGCCTTAAAAGTGCTTATTCTGCGTAGGCATTGCTTAGCACTGTGCAAACAAGCTTAATCCTGCTTACTTATGTTTAAAAGAGCTTACTCCTGCTTACCCCCTCTCTAATTTCTTTAAAAGAAAAGAAAAAAGGGGTGATAGGAAAGTGGTGAAAAAAGGAGCATGCAGAGGGAAAGAGAATAGGGAAAGTAGCTAGGGATGTGCAGGACAGGTGTTGGGAAGGTCCATAGCTGTCCATTTCTTCTACAGCAACAGCTGTGCAAATATACTGAATGTGGATGTATATTTGGCCACTCAAACCCCTCAGAGAGGGGTGAGGGCAACAGTAATGTGTTGTAAAACCAAATAGACCAGATTACATGTGTCCGCTGGACGCATGTGCATAATGGACAGTTATGTATGGGGTGAGATTTTTTTTTGGGAACAGATTGCCCCCCTCTTTTTTAAGGTGAGAGTGGGATGTTGGGGAAGGATAGTAGGTATATTTGGGGAGATGGGTTGGGTAGGAAGACAGAAAAGACAGACAAGACAGCATACACGGGCAGTATATGACACATGTGGGGGTAAACACCTTGGACTGGGAGGGGTGTTTGGAAATCGGAAGCCTATGAGCCCCCAAATGGAAACTGTGGGACTGAGATCCCCACCCATGGGCAGTCACCACTGCACCTTCAGAGCCGCAAAGGTGGCTGTGCTGGGGGCTGAGCAGGAGGGGCAGGCTGACCCTCTAATTGCACCACATGGCCCTCAAGCTGGCATAGCAGATCTCCAGACTCCTTTTGGAGCTCACTACACACCAAACCCCGGACCTGGCTTCGAGTGACAGGATCAGGACATATTTTGAATATTGCTCTTATAAACTTTTAGACAGTTGCTAGAGTAACAGGATTTATTTTAATATACATTTTCTGAAGGATTTGAAGTCTGACACTGAAATGTATGTCATTATTTGGTGACTGCAATCCTGAGATCATCCCAGTGATTTGCCCAGAAAAAAAGAGTGACAGGCCAAAAATATGAGCCAAATATCTGGAGATTCTGGGAAAATCTGTACAGTTGAGAGGTATGATTATGCATACAGCTTACTACCACTTTCAGGATTCAAACCATGGCTGTGTCTACTAAAAATACAATTTCTGTTTTATTAGAGTGAGCTATTTAGAAACCACTGTCTATTTCTTCAATGTTTTCTATGTAAGTCCCTCTTGGTTGTACAATCTGACCTTGTAATTACAACAGTCTTATACAGATATTCCTAGACATATTTTTATGTAGCACAGTGTGGGAAACAGTGGTTGACACAACAGTACTATTCTGATATCAGATCTTGGTGAATGTTACATATCAGACCACGCAATTTCAGAGTAAACACAACTAGTCCAGAATTTCAAACTTTATTGCCAGGCAGTTACAGTTTTCTTATCTGAAAGACCTGTGGGAGGAATGTTTGTTAACACTACCTGACTGTTTCTACACATATTACAAGATTCCTAGTTAAAACTATGCACATACCTCTCAATCTCTTAATGCACAGCTTGACAACATGGGGGTACAAATAAGGACATATTTTGAATATTGCTCTTATAAACTTAGAGAGTTGCTAGAGTAACAGGATTTGTTTTAATATACATTTTCTGAAGGATTAGAAGTCTGAAACTCAAATGTATGTCATTATTTAGTGACTAGAATTCTGAGTTCATCCCAGTGATTTGCCAGGGAGAAAGAGGAACAGGCCAAAAATATGAGCCAATTATCTGGACATTCTGGGAAAATCTGTACAGTTGAGAGGATTGATTATGCATACAACTTACTACCACTCCCAGGATTCGAGCCATGGCTGTGTGTGCACGAAAAATACAACAATTTGCGTTTCATCAGAGTGAGCTATTTAGAAACTGCTGTTTGTTCTTTCAATTTTTTCTAAGTCTCTCTTGGTTGCACAATCTGACCTTTTACTTACAACAGTCTTATATAGACATTCCTAGACATACATTTTATGTAGCACAGTGTGGGTAACAGTGGTTAACACAACATTACTATTCGGAGAATGCAACATTTAATACCATACAATACCAGAGTAAACACAACCAGTCCAGGATTTAAAACTTTATTGCCAGGCAGTTACGGTTTTATTTAAATATCACCTATATGGGACTATTACTGTCATATTGTCTGGTTTATTCAGTACAACCCATACACAGTTTTTATACTGCCAGGTGACTTTCTATTACTTTATATTTATTTGGTATGACTACTACAAGTAGGAGTGTTACTCACCAGCCTCACGACACAGCCTTTGCAACCTTTTGGCATGGGCTTCCTGATTCACAGCCCGTTCAGCTGCAGCTATAACGGGACTAGAGAAATATTTAGGCATACCTATCCATCACATACACAGGCTGGACTTTGGTAAACAGTTATTGATATGAATACTTACACATTGCTGGGACATCACCCCTCTGCCTTGCTTCTTGGACTCAGTCGTCCAAGAGCTCCCTCTTCCTCTGCTTCAAATTGGCATAGTGGTGCCAGACCTGTGCACCAGTTCGATGGATACCAGTGGCACTGGTGAGATCATGGGCGAGATGGTCCCAGGCTTCCGCTTTATATTGGGAGCCCTGGTACTGGCCCTACAGCAGTCTCTCATCATGGTTATTTACCAGGATTCCTACCATGACCTTGGACTCCTGTATGCCCCAGCTTTGCACCCAGAAGCACTTGCCTTCACCAACACCTGCCATACCACCTACAGTGGGAAGCTGCAACCAGTTATGAGCTGTATTCCCACCTGTGGGGTTTAAATATGGCCATTTTCCCACCCTTTGCCATGATTGGATGGTTTTGAATATGCTGAACTAAGCTAAGGTACGGGCAAACCTGCTTAGCTAAGGTTGGCAGTGCTTAAAGGGGCAGGTTCAGCACTGCTTACCAATGGGCAAATCCACTTAGCTGGGCTACTCATTGCTTAGCAGTCATATTTACACAATGCTTACACCTGGTAAGCAAAGCTGTGCAATACTTAGCATTGCTTATTTTTTATTTTATAGACTATCTGCTGTATGGGATTGATTCATCATTCATTACATATTATAAATTTATTTACTGTCCCTGACATCCCCCAATTTGCTTTCATTACATTTATTCATGTGTGACTATACTGTATGGTGCACCTGTGTTTATATGGAGGTTTCACAACTTTATTAAACTGACACCTCACATTTGGACCTACTACAGTACTCTGGTTAACAAATATATGTTATTTAGTAGCTAATTATAAAAAATGCTTATGTACTGCTTTCTCATGTAAAATAAAAATTGGTTACAGTGGGGATCAAACTGGGAATAGTTGCTTGCAAAGCATATGCTCTAACCACTACACTATTGCAGTACTGCTCATGTTGGATGTTTCTTGCTATTTACCTTATTGTGCTGTTTAAGCTGCACTAAGCTTAGCTAAGCAATGGGCACACCCATGCAGCTACGCTTAAACTTTATTGCATGTTTAAAAAAAAAATGTTGTGTTTTCTTATTAGTACCCTTCAGAATATCCATGCTAATGTTGAACCTGTTATTCTATCAACTTTCTGCTTTGTGGGACAATTGTCCTTTATGGCCTTGTCCACATTCCTTACTCTGATGGTTGGGATGTGTGCGCTATGTGCTTATGCTACATGTGTTATTCTATCAACCTTTGCCTTGGTAGGGATGATTGTCCCTTATAGCTTTGACCAGATTTCTTATCCTGATGGGTTGGGGGTGTTACAAGCAATTTTGCTCATTTTAAATTGCCGAACAGCAATTCTGCTGTGCAGGAGGCGTGAGTATTGTGAGAGCACTGCTCTCAGACAAACCTCATGTACTCGTACACAGAACCATGTCCATTTTGCAGCATGACAGCATGCATTCATGAATATACATGGCTCGCTTCTGTTCTGCATGGGAATGAATAGGAATGAGCTATTTCTGCACGGAAGTTTATTGAATCCCGGGGTATATTTCATTGTTTCATCTACAAATAAAGTGCCTGTCTGTTGCCCTTGAGGAATAAATTACTTATGTTACATTTAAAAATAAGCTAATAATATTGCAATAGGGAATGGATGGCAAACTGATAACAGATTCATAGTTACTAGGTATCTCCACCAAAGAGGACATTCTCAGGACTGTAGCATCCACTCCCTTTAAAAGTGCAACACAGTATAGTATCAACAATGTATCTATATACACTTTGGGAGTAGAACCCACAGCCTTCTGCATCAAAAGCAAGTATACTACCTGTTGTGCTATTAACCATACAAGCAGGCTCACCATAAGCAGCACTAAATTTCTCTTCCCATGAAGCTCTCAGCTCCTTGTAAAATCCACTCGACACTCAACTATATCTCTCAACTTTGCAGCACAAGGAATCTGGAATAAGCCAAAGCCCAAAATCCAGGGACACATTTTAAAATTGCTTGTATAATCTTGGAAAGTTGCTTGAATAAAATGTTATGTTACCACCATGCATTTCATTGGCAAGACTTGAACCCAGGGCCCTCTGCATTACAGTAAGAGCAACATACCACTATGCCAAATCAGCTGCTTCTTGAAACATGTGAAGACTGAAACTTAAATGGCTATCATTTAGTGAATTCAGTTCTCAGCATAGTTCTCAGCCTCTTAGCAGAAAAAAACTGGACAAAGCCAATAATGGGGGAATACAGCTCCAAAAATAGGGACACATTTCAAATATTGCTCTTATAAACTTAGAAAATTGCTAGAATAAAATGTTTTGTGTTACCATGCACTTTCTGAAGAATATGACGTCTGAAATTCAAATGGCTGTCATTATTTAGTGAATTAAATCCAGAAAACCACAGATTTTATGAGGAGCAGTACAGAACAAAAATATGAGGCAAAAATTTGAACTGTTTTCACAAGTGATGATGGGTAGGGAATTCAGGCTCTTGCTACCTGTACCCAAGGTGCAGGGTTTAAGCCTGAGTTATTTTCTAACCACTACTGTTGCTTGAGACTCTCTAGCCACCAGGTATGTTTAGCTAGGGCATTACACACACCTGTGAATAAACTTACCTGAGGGCTATCTCCATTGAAGAAATAAGTCCCAACTCCATAATCCCTGTGATCAAAAAGGAAAACGTTCCTGTGAGACCAGGCTGGTATCCAGCCTGCAGATGTTGCAGTCCGGTCCCTTCTGTAGTCTGCTGCCTTTGGTCTAATCTGGACTGCTCTTAAACCAGTCCAGATTTTGCATGCATGTGTGTGTAGTTCTGGCAATGCTCGCATGCATGCGTGGAGTCCATTCTGTGAGTCTTATCTTTTTTTGTTATTTTTCATTTTCAGCTGGGGGTGTTGCAGTCCTGCAGTCCAATAGCATGAGCCGCCCCTGACGTATTGGATGAGTGAGCTCTGAAGGGAGGCTGTATGGATATTATTTATAAATAGATTGAAAAGCAAAGGTCCAAGCATGGATTCTTTGGGAACCCCTGTTTTATTAATCAGGTAGCCAGATAAAGCATTTTGCCATCTCACAGATTGTTCTCTATTGTCTAGGTAGTTTTTGAACCAGGTAAGGGTGTGGGTGGAGCATCCTACTGTTGATAGTTGTAATAATGCAGCATGTGACACTATTTCGAAGGATTTGGATAGGTGAAGTAAGACAACTGTTGTTAAGAGACCAGCATCCAGACCTTTGTTCACAGTGTCTGTAAAAGAAAGTAGGACTGTAGTTCTACTATGAGAGGGACAAAAACCATGTTGAGTTGGGGTAAGTAGATTATTGTTGGTAAGGTGTTTCCGAAGTTATGTTTGTACACACTTTTCTAGTATCTTAGATAAAGGTGTCAAAATGAAGATTGGACAATAATTGGATAAATCATTGGTGTTACCACATTTATGAAGTGGGGTTATAATGGATTTCTTCCAAAGTTGTCGGACTATGGATTCAGAGATGGATTGGTTAATTAATATGCTAATGGAATAGGCCATTGGCTCTGCACTGAATTTCAGATATTCAGAGGGTAGGTTGTCAGCAGAGAGGATGTATGGTTTGAGTTTATATAATAATTTAAGTATTAGAGAGGTGGGTACTGGTTTAAGGAGAATGTAGGTGCCTCTGGGAGGTTGCTAGTGTTAACTTCGTGAAAAAAGGGATCTGAGCTGGGTTTCTCCTGATAAGGATTTGAAGTATTAATTTGAGTGTTGGGGCAGTTGACTGTTGCTGGAGAAGGTTGTTTCACAAGTTTAAGAATGCTCTCAATAAAGTTAGAGTAAAAATGTGAGCTAGCTGTTGTGGGTCTTTATTGGGGAAAGGTGATGGGTTTTGTATGGCACCTGGATTTAGGATAGTGGAGATGGATTTCCAGAAATTTTTAGGGTTGTGTTTTTGGCTAGAGAGTTGTTGTGTGAAGTAGATTTTTTTGTCATTTTTGATCAATTTCTTTGCTGTGTTTCAGAGTTGTTTAAAGGTAATTTCATTTGCTTGGGTTTTGTTTTTGGGCCATTCTTTCCAGGCTTGATCTCTGGAGAGTAGTATTTATTAGATGGTTTTGTAAGCCATGGAGCATGATTACACTTAGTCCTTTTATAACAAATTGGAGCTAAAGTATTTAGTGTGCCAAGAAAGACTTTATTAAAATAGTTTACAGGTTCTTCTAAAGGTAATATTTTGAGTGGATTCCAGTTTTGAGCTTTTAAGGAGTTAATGAGAGATGTTTGGGAAAATCTGGTTAGGTTTCTAGATGTTTGATAAGAATGGGGTTTAGGCACTTGAGTGTGTGTTCTATAGGTAAAAGCAGGTGAGTGGTCACTTAAGGTGTCTGGGAGGGTGCTACTACTGGAGTATTTGTGAGGGTCTGAAACTAAGATCCAGTCCAAGATGGATTCTGGTTGTTTTTTATGTACTCAAGTAAGGGTGGTAATAAGCTGGGTATATCTATATAGGTTAATGCTATTTTTAGGGGAGTTGGAAGTTACATATTGCTAATTAATATTAGTACCACCAAAAATGATGGTTTATTCTGATAAGTTACAGGTAGTCCAAGACATAAAATTCTCCAGAGTAGGGATGTTATGGCCAGGGGAAATGTATACAACTGCTATGAGTAGTTGTTTGGTTTTGTTTCCCCCGGATCCACGAATCCTCCGTGTAAGACTAAATAAGTCTTACACGGAAACTGCAGTTGAACGATATGATGTCAGCATACCATGCATATTCATGAGGGCACGCTGACTCCACTCCAAGTCCAACACGGACCATGCAGGAAGGCAGGGGGCGTGTCTGACTGCCGAGCAGTCCAACAGTCCACGCCCCTGCAAGTGTCTGAATTGTGAAATGTCAACACACATCAGCGAGTCCGCTCAAATGTCTATGTACCCAACACTATACTCCCTCACATTCTAAACCCCCAGTACAGTTATGAAAAGTTAAACTTTAATTTTTTTTCTAATTCCTGATATAGCTATCCATATTTGCGCTTGTTTGCCCGGGTATGCCCATTGCTTAGCTGCAGTTAGCAATCTCGACACTGAAGAGCATAATAAGGAATGTTTATGCAATTATAAGCCAAATAGCAGTAGTGTAGTGGTAGAGCCTTTGCACAAAGAGGAGGCAGTCACGGTTCAAGTCCCACCACTCCCTTTTCTACTTTATGTTTTAAATTAGTATATGAAATAATTCCTGACATATATGATTAAAATTTTACTAAAAAGCATTGAAATGGCCTATGTATCAGTGAACAAAATGTATATTTATAAAGGATCCTGACATATAATTGCCCCCAGTTAAGCAGCGCTTTACCCAGCACAATAGAGTTTCCCATGGCTGAATAGTGCTTTACCCAGCGCAATATAGTTTCCTGTAGTTAAGCAGCACTTTACCCAGCACAATTTTGTTGTCCATAGCTGAATAGCGCTTTACCCAGCGCAATAGAGTTGCCCATAGCTAAATAGTGCTTAACCCAGTGCAATCGGTTTGCGTGGAGGTGTGCGCCGTGCCAACCAGTGCACCGTCGGGCAACGTGGAGCAACATAGAGCAAAGTTGCCTAAACACAGCCACACCCCCTAGCCTGTCTGGACAGTAGTAAAATTAAAAGCAATGACAAGGTTTGAACCCAGGACACTGTGCACCATAATCAAAGTACTGAACCACTAAGCCATGACAGCTTAGGGGAAACAGCCACTGTTAACATACATATACTTATAAATGATAGATTAACCATTGCTAAGCAGGTCTTCAGTCAGCCGAGAATTTACAAAAATGGCCAATCACAAAAAAGTGCGGGAAATGCGGCATATTTAAGCCCCATAGGCGGGAATACTCACCATAACTGATTGTAGCTCCCATCTGCAGTTAGAATGGCTGGTGCTGGAGAGGGTACTCACTTTCGAGTGCAACGCTGGGGCATCGAGGAGTCAAAATACATGGTTTGGCTCCTTGTCCACCGTCATGAGTCAAGACTCCTGCAGGGCCAGTTCCAAGGGATGGAGTACAAGGCAGAGGCTTGGAACCGGTTAGCTCATGATCTCACCAGTGCCAGAGGTGTTTCTCGTACTGGTGAGCATGTCCGTCACCACCATGCAGACCTGAAGAGATGGAAGCAGGACCTACTGAACCAATGGATACAGGAGGCCTGTGACATGCAAGATGCCCCACTACTGAGTAGGTAGCCATGGAATGCAGTATGTAAGACTTGCTAATTTAATCTATATAATGGATAGGTAAGTCTCAATATCCATTCATTTACTTCACAGCTGCAGGTGTCCATGCTACGAATCAGCAAGCCTATGCAGATAGGCTGCTAAGGCTGCGCCACCAGGCAGGTTAGTAATTATTCTGCATGTATTGTTATATAAAATAGGTAAGAGAGCCTGAAAGAAAGTGTTGTAGCCCAATAATACAGCCATAAAATGCCCTGAATAATACCTCTGCATGTACTGTTATATAAAATAAGTCAGAAAGCCAGAAAAAGAGTGTAGTAACCCATTAAGAAAGGTAAAATAAGTCCGGAATAATATCTCTGCATGTACTGTCATATAAAATAAGTGAGTGGCCCTGAAAAAGAGTGTTGTAACCTATTAATAAAGGTATAATATGTCTTGAATATGTCTTCCGTATGCACTGTAATATCAAATAAAGGAGAGAGCCTGTAGAAAAGTGTGTAATGTAATTAATAAAGGTTTACTTGGATTGTGTCTGTGTCACTTACTTTGAAATGTTGTTGTACCCTTGAATTATACAAATAGTACTGTTGTAATAAGTGCTGTCAACCCACAGTTGACAGTCCCATATAAAGTGGATGATGGAAATGCCAGTAGCTGTGAAGCATATATACAGTCCTCAACAGTCAGTTAATGGCTGGCATGCATAAGTAAATCTGGCACATGAGTAGCTTGTTAATGTGTTCCCCAGAAATGTGAGTGTGCTACACGAAATGTAGGGTTCTGTAGAAATTTAACTGAAAATGTTATGTGAATACATCCAGATGTGTAGATATAGAAATATAAATAAAATAAATAACTATGTAGCAGTAACATCTGCATCTTGGACAGTTAGTATGTCAGATATAGGTCAGGTATATAATGAACTAGCCAAACCCATTATATAACCTAATGCATGTTGCCAAGTGTGATAATACATGTAGGGGATATACACCTGCAGTCAATAGGAATGTAGTGTAGACTAAAAGTACTTATAAGATGTTAATTGATGTTTCTTTCTACACCCTACCGTATGTGCATAAACAATGCAATTCCACACCTCAATGGGTATGTCTAATCTCAAAACATTTGCTGGGACATATGTCCTATTGTTCTATAAATATCTGCATTTACTTTGATGCATGTGACCTGTTCAAACACCACAATCTTGGTGGCCTGTTGCCACCAATCATCCCTGCATGCTGTTGGAATGTCCACTGTCATTCAATATATGCATGTGTTATGCTTGCTGTTCAACTGTTGGAACCTTGGTGTGTTGGGTTAATGGGAATATTACTGCAAGCTGTTACAACGAATTTGGAATGCTGTTGTTTATATTGTAATTAAACACACCTAATCACAGAACGTATGGGAAGGCTGGTCACAGCGGACCCACCTGTCCCTCCGCAGCTGGCGATTGCACCTGGCACCAGCAGGTCCGGTGCCACCTTCGGGTGGAAGCACTGCAGGGGATGGGGCTCGTCCCCCCCGTGCAAGTGTGGGCAAAGATGGGCCACCTGTCACCCTCCGAAGGGTCCGGGCTGTAGTGCATAGGGAGATCCAGCATTCAGTCGCTGATCCCCTATGCCAGCTCGAGGCAAGGGTGGCGTGACTCATGGGTGAGCCGGCCCCTCCTATGCATCCCCCAGCACGGTCACCCTCGGGGCTGTGAAGGTGCAGTGGTGACTGCCCATGGGTGGGGATCTCAGTTCCACTGTTACCATCTGTGAGCTCTAGGGCTTACGATTTCTAAACATCCGTCCCTGTCAATTGTGTTCACCTACTCCATGTGTCATACTCCACCCCTGTATGCATCTTATTTGTCTTGGCTGTTTACCTCCCCAACCTACCTCCCCAAATATACCTACTTCCTCTACCTCACTTTCCACTCTCACCTGAAAAAAAAAAGAAGAAAAAAAAAAGGGCAATCTGTTTCCACAAAAAAAAATTACGCCCCATACATAGCTGCCCATTTCACACACATGTCCACTGGACATGTAAACTGATAATTATAATTGGCAGTACAACAGACTTTGTTGTCCTCACCCCTCTCTCAGGGGTAGAAGGTTTAAAATTTCACTCCAAATTTATTGCATATGCACAGCTGTTGCTGGTAAAGAAATGAGCAGCTATGGACCTTCCCTACACCTGTCCTGCACACCCCTAGCTTGTTTCCCTACTGTCTTTCCCTCTTTGTGCCCCCTTTTTCACCACTTTCCTATCTCCCCATTTTCTTTTCTTTCAAAGAAATTAGCGCGGGGGTTAGCGGGAGTAAGCACTTTTAAGCAGTAGTAAGCAGGTTTAAGCGAGTGTGCGTATGTGTGCGCTTAGCTAAGCAACACTAAGCAGCGCGCAAACCTGTGCAAACCAGCTTACAACTGCTTAAAAGTGCCTTAGTCACTCTGCATGGCAGAGCCCTTGTTCTGCTGAGCAGCCAAATAAAACACCTCTGTCAGTCTTGAACCCCAGACCTCGGACACACTAGACTGCATGAAGTACCACTAAGCCACAGTAGATTTACAACAAGTTCATGCTGTAATAAATATATCATGCATTACAATGAGTGAATGTAAAGGGAAAATAGGAATGTCATAACACAAATCTTGTTCTGTGGATCTTTACCAGCAGTTGTGGAATTGCATGACATGACTGTGAAACGAGAACCAGCCATTCTAGCAGGAAATAATGTTACAGTAGCACTTTACAAACCCCACACAGTATCAGAGCAGGATAAACACTGGCATATTTGAATAGGGCAGAGGCCATACTTCCCAACTGTGACTGCTTTTCAGGGATGTCCCTGATTCCTAAACAAATGTTAGCTTTGTCCCTTAGAATCACTCTGAAAAGTACTGACGGTAGGCCAAAGAGTGGGGAATTACAATTAATGAATAATGTCAATAAGTAATAGTACACAATGTATGCACATCAGAACAGGTGTATTAATACATATGCTCTGATTCACTTACAATCTCAACTTAATGTCTGTAATATATTACAGGTGTACCCCACTTATATGTACCTTTCCCTGAGGCTGTTCAAATATATACCTGAGTGTATAAGAGGCCTGGCAGAGGCAGGAACACACAGGCATTTCAGCTTGTCTGCTGTTACACACTCTGCAAATAGCTTTGGAACGAGTCCCACAAGCATACTCTTATGTAGGAGTACAACACAGAAATATCAAAGGATGTAGCCATGTACTTTTAGCAACCAACTGTGACAATGCCATTGTTCCAGTACAGAAAAGACCGGTGTGGTGCACAGACAAAGAATAATAGGCTAACCTCTGGCTACCATCTGGATATATTCACAAGTGGGAGCTACACAGACAGACTACTTGCCTTGTTAGACTAACAGGTACACAGCAACCCTGTATGTTCGGCAAGATAAACATCACACAATAATATATAATGCTCTCTGTACTTCTGCACCCCTACCCAAAAGAACAATATACCTGTGTATTCAGGCTCTACCAAGGATGTAGGTAGGCATACTCAGTACTGAAATGTGTCCAGTTGTCTTGAGCAGCCAGTGCTAATGCCAACACAAATAAACAACAAACTGTTCAGAAGTGAGGTAATTAATATTTACAGTATAGTAGTTCACAAACAGTTCATGTGCCAGAGGAATACATTGCAATAACTACTTTTGTATGGCAGTTAATTGTCTAATTAGAAAATAAAGTACATACTCCCATGTATCTTGTGTAAGGATGTGGAGGGGTGAGTAAAATTCTACACTGACAAGTGTGTACTAGGAGCAGCAACATTCAGGTTTGAGTACAACATGCAAATCACTGGCTACAACCCTAGCTTCAGAGATAAGAAGTATACCAACCTTCTGACTGACACAACGGTGTCCACAGCAAACAAGCATGGGCCCCACTTTGGAAAGCTGAAAGGGCTACACCTACCTAACCTAGCATTTTATAGCAGTGGGCTGCTATGACAGTGAGGAGTGCAATTACCACACAGCAGGCTACATGCAATTAGTAAATGGTGGGCACCAATTGGTGCAGAGGCCATCACATGCACATGTGCAGATACCTAGAAAAGCAGGCTGTACTTGCTGTCTACACATGCAATAATCTCATTGCAGCAGGAGAGCGAGAGAGAGAGAGAGACAGAGGCAGAGGCAGAGACACAGACATAGACACAGACAAAGACAGACAGAAACACAGAAAAAGAAAGAGCAGCAGACAGAGAAAAGAAAAAAAAAAGAAAGAAAAAAAGAAAAACAAACATTTCTTTTAAAAACAAACGGAACACAGCAATACAAACGAAAGGTATGTAACACATATGTATTTGTTGGCATGTAGTAGATGTTTATGAAGAGTACTCTACATACTGTGAATCATCCATATGTGGCAGCAGTACGTATCTCTATGTATCTGTACATGTGCATAGGGCAAGGGACATACTGCAACTGTTTGTGAAGGGTGTACATATATACGTTGTTGAAGGTTGTTATGCACATATTTCTATGTAGGTTGTAGTGTGTGGAAAAGAAAATAGCATGCAGTGCTGATATATGAAATGTGGTGGTTAAACGCTTTGGGTATGCTCTGTCAGTTTTGCAGTGTTGTAGCCAGTGAGGCCTGCTAAAGCTACATGGGCTAAGGACACCTTCAATGCAGTCTGCACAATACTGTGCAATATTATTACATAACTGTATATCTCACAACTGTCGCATAAGTGGTATTCCCACCATGAATAGTGGACTATATATGTGCCTATATGTACATCTATATGTACAGCAATGGATGTTTATATGCATGTGTGTATGTATATATATATATATATATATGTAGATATATGCAGATATATATATATATATATATATATATATATATATATATATATATATATATATATATATATATATATATATATATATACATATATATATATGTAGATATATATATATATATATATATATATATAGATAGATAGAGGGAGAGAGACATGGGGCATACTTACTGCGACAGGTGCCTGGCGACCAAGGTATGGACTAAAGCTTAGTGTTGACACTGCAGTGCCATCCCTTCTTGCCAGAACACTGTACCCATTAACTACCACATAGGTGTTTGTCTATCTAACACCGAAGGTGTGATAAGGGAACATGGGACACAGGTGGACAGTAGCCTCCCCTTTGATAATCACAGTGCCACACTGGTCATGTACTCTGTCTACGTGGTACACGTCATCACAAAAGGTGTGTCATCTAGGGAAATATAGGTCAGTGTTCCCCTCTACTTATCACACCTAAAACCCATTAGAGAGTACAATGCCAACTACAGCAACTGGAAAGGCCACAGACATACCTCACAAAGAGTAATACCAGCCTCAAACAGATGCCCTATGCAGACCGACTCACAAAACACAAGCTACACTGTGTTGCATAGCGCCTACCCAGAGGTGACCTCTGCATAACATACTGAGCTATGTCGCACCCATAGCTGTTGGACATCCACCACATAAACATATTACAATCCCTCCCAGATACACACTTTAGGGCCCTACACCTTGTCATCTCACTAAATAGCAAATGCTGGAAGGATAGAGTCCTAACTCAGAGACATGCCAAACTCTGGAACAAACCACCTATCAATAGCAAACAAAGCTCCTCATTAGCAGTTGTCATAAATACTCCTGATGATTGTTTGGGAGATAGGAAATACACCCCTGGTATCACCTCTGTGGCTCTGGTTGACAGGGGAAAATGAAATTAATTTGCATGTGTGTCAAAGGCCAGGGTAGCATATGGCTAGGCTGCTGTAGGCCCTAGGGCCAATAGCGTATTACCTACCCATGACACGAAGCACACACACATGTACTTAGTGTAATAATTGCTATGTGAGGTTGACTGAGTGCGATGGTGAATGTGTTGGTGAATGTGTGCAAGGTCTGTAAAGGTGTGATAGCTTATTGTGAAATTGTTTCTGTCATGCTAGTTTGTGTCCTAGCTGTGATCCCAGCAAAAGATGTGTATGCTATTTCTAGGCAGAAAAAGTAATATGGCATGCGGTGTGACGTAGTCCCTTGTTGTCGACTGTGGTGTCCCATTGTAGGCTAAAGCAATACATGTATGCTTAGTGAGTGGTACTGCTGGTGAATCCAACTCCCATATGAACTGTACTACTACCTGAAGTTGTAGGCCTAAACAATACAGTATGGTGTATGTTCATATTGCTTGGTAACACTGTTTTGTGTCTTCCCTGTAGTCCTCACAGATTACATACCTCAGGCATAAGGTTTTGTAAGTAAAGTTCATCTGGGTTGGCATACATTTGTGTGTTGTATGTATGTCTGATGTGTGTGTAATTATGCCTGTACCATATCCTCAATCATATCTGTGTTACAGGGTATACGTGTGTATCTAGCAACATGTATAGTCTAGTACAGCAGTATGCCACCTATATCAACAACTGTGCACATATGTTAGGCAGGGGTTTGGCATCAAAGACTACTGTGGTATACTGGTAATACTGTAACTGTACTTTACATTCATTGCAATGGAAGACATCTTTCTTCATCCATTAGCTTGATATATACCTCCTGTGGCTAAGTGGTGCATTGTGTCACATACAGTGTGCCATGTACTGTTGTATAGTCTTACATACTGGTTTCACTTTGTTGTTGTGCAGAACATGGTTTAATATATAGATGTGCCAGGCACTGTCAGGCAGTTGTGGGCTGAGCACTGATATGTGGTATTAAAAGTGTGTATCTACTGACAGCCAATAGGTTGCTATATATGGCATTTCATTGATGTCTGTACTTTAGAATGTTAAGTGTGCCACATGACTTGCTCACAATTATTGTTTTATTGTCTTCCAGGGACATGTCTCACAATCGCAAACCTGCATATTTCCCTGAAGAGGAAGAAATAATCCTAGACGCCCTACTACAACATCACACCCTGCTGTTTTCCAGAACCAGCCAGGACTAGCATGGGCGCACTGCACTGTGGCAAGATGTTGTCCATCGAATGAATGATGTAGGCATGCATAACCAGACTTATGAGCAGGTATGCCATCACTGCAGTGATTTAATTAAACATGTCCGGCAGCATGCCTCCGATGTCCGCAGACAACAGCTTGCCACAGGTGGTGGTGCAGCATCACACCCGCCCCTCACCAGAGTGGAAGAGCTGCTCCTCAGAGTGGTGGCTCCTGGCCAACCACTACAACAGACATGTGACATCATGGAGGCCGGAGTCACCCAGCAAGTTGACTCAGAGCGTGCAGGTAACATGGCATATCTGTAGACTACTGTTAACTTGATTGTTAGAACATGCATATGTCAGATGTGTACTGTGTATTTAAAAGATGTGGAGCCTGGTGTTGTGCAATATTGATAATTTGGAACATAATCTGTATGCCTGTGATTGTCACATGTTGTACTACTGTAAAGTTGCAAACTCACAGCAACAATGCCATAGTTGTTGACACTGACAAACTGTGTCATATCCTTGTAGGTCCCTCTGGTGTGACAGCAAGACAGCAGACCCATGCTGGTGAGTGTTCTACATTTAATATAGCAAATAACATGTGCATGTCATAGGTGAGTTGTAGGCCATATACACATCTAAAACACCTACACATAATGCATGCTCTGCATGTTTTCTGTGGGACTATGCACATCCCAGTAACATGAGCAGCTGCCTCAAACACATGCAATACACAGAGCATCCCAACCAATTGTGGTACACTGTAGTAGACATTGTATATGCAGAGTCAATACACATGCACAGAACATACACCACTTTGTCATACGCAGTCAGTGTTAATATGATACACATGGCCTATTTAGACACCTGCTGTAAGGTCAGACTCCAGTATCCCAAATGTCATCCACACAGCACACATACTATACCTGAGGGGTAGAGGCCTATCATGGGGCAGTGCAACACTCTCCAGCACACAACACATTCATGTTAGGCAGTGCTCCCTATTGAACATCTTACATACCCATGTAACAACTGCCTGTGAAATGGTTAATGTAGACAAGGTGCTGCAGTTCAGGTACAGCAAGATAGTTGCCAGTGTGGTACATATTAGTGGCCTTGAGTGACCACATGATGCTTCCTGATGATGGCTCATGGTACTACACTACCTCCAGTTACAGTAACTACAGTACTACACATAGCATTCATTGCTATACACCTGACAGTTGTGTGCATCCGGCCATGGTATGTATACCTATGAGTGATGGTGCACAGGACACTGGAAAGCATTTAATACTTGCACAGCAATGTTGTGTCCATGTACACATTGTGTTCCAGGGTGAGGCCAATCATTGAACAACACACATGCATCAAAGACATGTATACTGTTATTAACAAGTACTCTCTACACTCGTACTGCATGCTGTTGAGCAATACACATCCTGCATGCTGACACATGTGATAGGATTCTTTGGCTTGTGATACTGTACTCCACCATCAACCACTAATGAGTATGTTCTGGATTGCTGTTGTGTGTGTGTGTGTTTGTGTGTGTGTGTGTGTGTGTGTGTGTGTGTGTGTGTGTGTGTGTGTGTGTGTGTGTGTGTGTGTGTGTGTGTGTGTGTGTGAACTTTACTGAGTAGTGTATTTGTGTGCATGTGTTCATGTGTCCATGTGTGCATGTATGCATGTGTGCATGTGTTCATGTGTCCATGTGTGCATGCGTTCATGTGTCCATGTGTGCATGTGTTCATGTGTGCATGTGTTCATGTGTGCATGTGTGCATGTATGCATGTGTGCTAACATCATGTACAGATTGTAAAATGTGTTTCCTGTCTTCCTCTCACAGGTGCTGAGGTTGTGTTGGTTGAGTGCAGCAGGGAACCTGAAGTCACTGCCACAAATAGTGGAAATGATGATACATGTGTTGTGGCACAGGCAGGTTTGACAGGGTCTGTCGTTGGTCTGCCAATCGACAGTACACAGCTTTCCACCCCATCTATGCGCACATTCACACTGCCAATACATCCCTCATCATCAATGGCCTTAGTTGAGGGACAGCATACAGTAGGCATTGACCAGGATAGTGTGGTATCTATGGCACATGCATCCCCTCACAGCAGCCATACCCACACTCCTGGAACGGTACCACATAGGCAGATGTCCAGGGGTTCTCGTGGGAGCACTGCTGGTCGTAATGCCCATGACAGACGTGTCCCCACAGGTCTTACAACCTCAGGTATGTTCCTGGCTGTAATGCAGGCACAGGCACGTATGGAACGGTACACCAGACAAGGACTAAGGGTGCAGAGGGCCCATAACACCGCTATCAATGACAGTATCCATGACCTTGCTGGTGCCATCTGTAATTACATCGAGGTCATTGATAGACATTGGGGGGAGACACTAGATGCCCTCCGCAATGTCATGTCCATGTGCCAGGACAGTGCAGGATGGCTGAGACATTGACATGGATGTATGCCAGCAACATCATCAGCTGATATTCGTCGCGGACGACACACAAGTCACAGCCATTCCCATAGTGGCAGTACCAGCCCCAGCAATGTTGGGGCTGGGCTGTCAATAGACCATCCTAGAAGACCACATGCATGTGGCTCTGGCCAGTCCCAGCAGGGACATGGGTCCAGTCGACATCCTTCTGCCTCTGATGATAGTACCCAGTCTGGCTTAGTACCTGATACTGTCCGTGACACCCCTGCCAGGCACAGGTACTATGTCCATGGCTAGAGACGGTGATCTGTACAGCCTGGCAGGTACAGTCTGTGGCTGTCCCACAACCTCCCATATTTGGCAGCCACATGGTGGAGCTGTGTGCATGCAGACACACACACATAAACCAAACACCTAGGGCTAACACATACACACACACATTACATCAACATTGACCCATGCTGTACTGTTGTCCCTCATACACACATACATGTCAATTGGATGGGTCAATGTCGGGCTCTGGCAAACCAACAACACACCCTGTGCATATGATGAAACTGTGCCACCTCCTGTCATCTGTAACATTGATGCAGGAACAAGCTAACATGGTGCTGATGCACAGGGTGACTTAATAGCAGTGTAGCAATGTTAGCATGCTGTCAACAGTAAAGTGTAATGATATCCTTGCAGGTATATCTGAGCAGGCATGATGCATTAAAGCTATGATTATCAATGTAGTATTGTTTACACCAGTATTAATTCCAAAAATGTATTGTCCGCCCATGTGCCACTTGGTTGATGTGTGTAGTTCTGGCAGCATGTGTTGGTGAGTGGACAGTACGTGTGTGATGTGTGCAGTACAGATTTGCAGGTGAACATGGTGGAGGTATACTGTCTGCATGTACGTGCATAGTGGACACATAGGAAGGGTGACATGCCCTGCATTACACACTGTTAACACTTCATAGTTTCTGTTGCTGGCCAGTATGCATTTTACTACACATATGTTTTAACTTGGGTACACATGTGTGTATGACATGGTTTGACACTATGCTGTGGGTGATACTGTTAATATCAGTCATTGGTTTGTATTCTGGTAGTACACACAACCTCAACAGCCTGACTATAATCAATCGTTAGTTGATGTCTTGACAACTGACAAACACATGTAGGAAACACAGTAGCATTTGATCCTTCCGGTACAATACTATACCAGTAACCAGTGGTATTGACTGGCACCCATTCCTGGCACCACTCCTTTTTGGCATGTAGCCTTCTTAGGTACAAGCAAACACAGTAGGGGTATGTCCATCCACATCTGGTAATGCATACAGTGGCCTACAATGCATTCTCTGAATGAGACACTTATCCTCCACAAGGGTATCATACAGACAGATACCTGTTGACCAACCCATGCTGTAAAGCTATAAGCCAACTATAGCATAGTCATCCACATTTACTAAACATAGTATCCCGACAGTACCACATTGGTAGTAGCCCACGACATGTAGAAGGGGTACCGATGTGTACATACAGCCACATGTTATGTCATCTGTCCTTTGGTATTCACATTTCCAAAGGTATTCTGAAGTCCCTCGGTGTATCACATAAGCAATAAGGGGTCTGTATGCATATCCACAAAGTTGTTGCACACCTATAATGAATGTCCATTATTGACAGACTTTGTTGTGTTTGAACATGTCTGAAATATACCCGAGGCATGTACCCTCACTCACACTATTCTATAGAAACTGTCATGGGTGTTTGTGACACATATGACCTAGGCCACAGATCACTACAGTGGCTGGCCTTGTCACAAACATACATATGTGACCTAAGGTCTGAGAAGCAGCAGCACAATCTGTCAAAGGTAACAGATGTATTCATGTAGAAAGCAGGCTTCACACCTATGAACTAATTGAGGTCACATGTACATATATGTATTTGTCACACAGATACCTGAAGTGTGCAATGCACATACTGTTGTTTCACTGATATGTCATACAGTAGTAAAAGCAAAACCCACAACACATTGACCAACAGTGTTACACACACACACTCAACAATTGCAGGATTCAAACCCCTACCTAACTATGTTATAATACTAGAGAGATACGCATTAACACGACATGCTATATGCTTTACTGGGAGCTTTTATTTCCACTGCTGTATTTGTGGGATGCTGACATCATCAGACTTGCCAAAGAGGTATATACCTCTGTTAATGTGTTTTCCTAGTCTCCAAAAAGGGCACTCCTCTCAAAGGAAATCACACACAAACATACACCCCCCTCAACCACACACACACACACACACACACACACTCAGCAATTGCAGAATTCAAACCCCTACCTAACTATACTATGATACTAGAGAGATACGCATTAACACAACGCCCTATATGCTTTATTGGGAACTTTCATTTCCACTGCTGTATTTGTGGGATGCTGAAATCATCAGACTTGGCAAAGAGGAATTTACCTCTTTTAATGTGTTTTCCTAGTCTCCAAAAAGGGCACTCCTCTCAAAGGAAATCACACACAAACATACACCCCCCCACACACACACTCAGTAATTGCAGGATTCAAACCCCTACCTAACTATGCTATGATATTAGAGAGATACGCATTAACACAATGCCCTATATGCTTTACTGGGAGTTTTCATTTCCACTGCTGTATTTGTGGGATGCTGACATCATCAGACTTGCCAAAGAGGTATATACCTCTGTTAATGTGTTTCCTAATCTCCAAAAAGGGCACTCCTCTCAAAGGAAATCACACACAAACATACACCCCCCCACACACACACTCAGCAATTGCAGGATTCAAACCCCTACCTAACTATGTTATGATACTAGAAAGATACGCATTAACACAATGCCCTATATGCTTTACTGGGAGTTTTCATTTCCACTGCTGTATTTGTGGGATGCTGACATCATCAGACTTGCCAAAGAGGTATATACCTCTGTTAATGTGTTTCCTAATCTCCAAAAAGGGCACTCCTCTCAAAGGAAATCACACACAAACATACACCCCCCCACACACACACTCAGCAATTGCAGGATTCAAATCCCTACCTAACTAGGTTATGATACTAGAGATACACATTAACACGACACGCTATATGCTTTACTGGGAGTTTTCATTTCCACTGCTGTATTTGTGGGATGCTGACATCATCAGACTAGACATGGTAATGTGTGTGCACTTTGTTTTATGCAATCCCAGGACTGCACCATGGGGGACAGCAGGTGTTAACAGCTTGAACAGGACTCCACAGTTCTTAGCTTGTGTGATCTATCTGTGGACCAGTTGCCAATCCATCATATGACAATACATATTTATGCACAGATTGTTGATTTTGTGGATACGACATGTGTCTGGGATGTTGGAAAAGGGCTATTCAAAGTCTATGTGTGACGTGTGTAGCTCATTTCAGTGATGTCCTGGGTGGCTGCCTTGCAAACAGTCTAGCAGGTTTGGGAACCATGATCTGCCCATGACCAAACCAAAGTTGGTAGGGTTGTGTGTTTGTCGGCTTCCAATAGCTCTGTTTATGACTTCAATCATGATGGACTCCATGGCCTTGCAGATCAGACTTCATAGGCTTATAAGACTGTAGTTCCCATGGTCTGTTGTGCACCAACAATTGTGGAGTGTGCCATATGTTGCTGTAACCCAGTCAACGGTTTCATATCCTGTAGAGAGGGTGAGGCTCAACAGACTATTCAGGTGCAGGGTCTGTTTGTTCTACAGTTCACTTATGACACATATAGGGAAACAATGTAATCCAATTGATGCCATGTTTTCAGCTTTGGAAGGAGCTTTTTACCTATTCTACATGTGATATCTCCTGGTATGATGATAGGACCTTTTGTCAGTGGAAGGTGGGTATGTATGTATGGGCCTGTCTGACAGGATGTTGGCATTGTCAGTCATTTACAGTTGGCCCTGACTCAGGACATATATGAGTGTACAATGCTATTTATGACATAGCTGAGGAAGTGTCATGGTTCTGTCTGGACTACTTTGCAGATAATCTTTCCAAAACACCAACAAACTTAAGCACTAAACCCCTGTTATACTCTTTTACACACTGAACACCCTGCTGATCCATTTTGATCAGTCAAAAGAGTATTTCGTCATAATATCCTGACATGTCCAAAGGTCAGTTTCGTGTGTACTCTCCAGTCCAGCTGGTGAGTATGGGACTTTTCAGGCAATGTTACAACTGCCTTATGTACACAGACAACCCTCTCCTCCTCCCAACAAACACAGATATATGTGAGAGATGCAACTACATGGACAAACTGGAGGCTGAGCTCTCTCGACCCATGACTGGCACAGTCTATCGGGAGGAGAAGGTATCCACACACACCACAAATCCAGTCTCACATAGACCTATAGCAATAGCAAACCAAACACATAAACACACAAAAACATACTCGGAGGCTCTAAATAAAAATCTGCCTAAGCAGCAGAGACCTCCGAAGCAGACACCCAAACAACTGCTACCCCACAACAATACCCACGTATCACATAGTTCACAAAGTCAGTGTACCACACAATCACTGCCCTTAAGGCTAAACAACACACCTAATACACTTGTAATAGCTGACTCTATTGTCAGACACACCGATGTCCCACTCACCAGGCTAAACAAGGAGAAGGTCACTGTAAGCTGTCTGTTGGGTGTCAAGCAAGATCTGCCACATAACACATGCACTCAGGTCACTCCAAAGCAAGTATAAATATGACTCCGTCATTGTCCATGCTGGTGTGAATGACCTGAGACATTCCTCCCTGGACTACATGCAAAGAGACATAGAGGAGCTCTCTGATCATGTAGTCCAGGCCTGTATGACCCTAACCTTGTGTCGCATCTTACTGTCACCGAGAATGATGCCACAGTATAAAGACAAAATGATCAATTTTAACAGTTGGCTAACATATTGGTGTCATTCAAAGGGGATCCAGTGTCTGTCAGCCTGGGATGACATGCTCAACAAGCCACGTTGCTTCACTAGGGACGGCTTGCACCTGTCTCCCCTGGGCTTTCTAATACTGGCTAAGGCTCTTGCCATCCCCATAGTGCCTTTTTTAGGCAAGGCTCAAAAGACAAACCCACCTCCATAGACAATACAAGGTAATAGAAACTAAGGGTAATGCTGCTCAATGCTAGAAGTCTACACCTCAAAATGCATGCACTCAAGGCTCTCTTCAGTATGGAGAATATCGATATCTGTGCAGTAACAGAAACCTGGTTCAAGGCTCCTGAAAGCACCCCAGCACTACCAGGTCATACTTCATACCATGCTTTTCGGCCACAAAACCCAGACCGAACCACAAAAGGAGGGGGAGTATCCATATACATCAAAGATACACACATCTCCAGGTTAGTAGCACTGCACAAAGCATCGGAGACCATCCATGTGCAACTAACAGTGGGCAAAACTGCCTTTCAGTTTGTAGCCTGCTACAGACCACCCTCACAAACTCAGGGACCCCACTCGGCTTTCCTGAAAACACTGGAGATTATGAAGGTCTCTCCAAACACCATTATATTGGGTGACTTCAACTACCCAAACATTGACTGGGAATACTACTCAAGCCCCAACACCCTCGCCCAACAGTTCCTAGAATTTATAAACTCAAATGCTATAGAACAACTGGTCACCACCCCCACAAGAGGGGAAAACATATTGGACCTGGTCATCACCAATATGGGGACTCTATGTTCCACACCAGAGGGATACCCCCTCCTTGGTAAGGTCAGACCATACATTTATCTCACTGGACATCCATATCCTGTCTCCACCTCCAGCCAAGGTAATCTCGGTGAAGAACTTCTCAAAAGCAAATGTCACACTTCTCAAAATCGAGGTGGTATCCTTCAAAGCCCCCGGGCCAGTGGAAAATACGTCTCAAACCGCAGAATCATTTACAAACGCATTCTATGGACACCTACAGGAATGCATGGATTGTGCTATCCCAAATGAAACCAAGACTCACTCCTCCAAAGGCAGGGGACCTGTCTGGTGGACCCCAGCCATAAATAAGCTATACAACAAAAGGAGGAGGCTACTACATGATAGAGCAAAATCCCAAAAAGGGAAGGCATCTCTGATCAGTACTAGCAAGAAGCTACGATCACTCATAAAATCATCTAAGGCCAGCTTTGAAAGAAAAATTGCGCAAGACACTAAAGACAATCACAAGGCCTTCGTTAGTTATGTCAGGAACCTGGGTGGCAACTCCCAGATATGCTCTTAGTTAGTGCATAATGACAAAAAATACACTGAACCCGCAGACATTGCCAACATCCTGGCAGACAGGTTCAGTGCAAATTTCTCCCCCCACCCCCCCAAAAGAGCAAATGTCCATCCCAACAGAGTGTAGCCACCCTGACATCACAGATGAACAGGTGAGAGCTGCCCTCTCCAAAGCAATAACACAGCATCAGTGGGACTGGACGGTGTCCTAGGCTGTGTCTTACACGAGCTTCATGAAGAACTTAACCCTCACATAAAGTCACTGTTCAATATCAGACTTACTACAGGATATGTACCCAAGGAATGGCGTACAGCAACAGTGGTCCTGCTCCACAAAGGTGGTGCCACAACGGACCCTGGACACTATCACCCTATAAGCCTGACTAGCCTGGTCTGCAAAGCTATCAACATAAGTAATTTACATTCAAGCATTTGTTAAAGTTTTTAACACAATGATTTATGTAATGGGTGACGACTTAGATTTTAGGACGTTTTAGAATGTTTTATATGTTGACCATGTAGTATTTACTATAGTTCTATTTTGAATAGTGTTTTCTTTAATTATTCATTAAGGTCTTAATGAAAATCAAGAGCAAACCAAATCCTGTGCAAGGGGGATTGCACGGTCCAAACCAAATGTCAAAATCACCAAATAGACCAGCAAGGCAGAACAGAGTTCAATATTCATTTATTTTGTACTCAAACAGACTAGTTTCGGCAAGAACTGCCTTCTTCAGTGTAGGACATACAAGGTTGTACGTCCTACACTGAAGAAGGCAGTTCTTGCCGAAACTAGTCTGTTTGAGTACAAAATAAATGAATATTGAACTCTGTTCTGCCTTGCTGGTCTATTTGGTGATTTTTACTTAATGAAAATCAATCATGGTTTAATTGTGCTGCTATAAAAGCAGTGTTTAATTACAATTTGGTGTCTGAAGAAGTGCACGGATTTTATGTGCATGAAAGCGCTTACACAATAAATTCATATCAGTGGACTTTTACGCGTTTTTGCCTATTTGTTTTTTTGGTTCTTGGTTTAAGGTTCCTTTTATTTTTATTTTTTATGGCTGTGAGTAATGGCAACGTGGAATCCCAGTCCATGTTTGATACTAGTCCTACTAGTTTGAGGATTGCCAGTCAAAGTGAAGATTCCATCGGGAACCTAATGGCATTAATTCAGCGATTGACCCAGAGAGTGGATGACCTGGCGAGGAGAATGTCCAACCAGGCAAAGGTTCCCAAGGTGGCTGTAGGTCCTAAAACTGGAGTTATATTTAATTCTGGTCACCCTGTTTTCCAGAATACGTCTGCTCCAATTTCTACTTCTATAGTACATGAAAGTAGCGATGGCGGTCTACCGTCGGGTAGTCCGCTCCATAACAACGGTGGTGAACAGCGTAATATTTTAACAGATACTGCCTCTAATAATAATGACATTGGTGCCAACAACAACAATATTAATTCGGCAGTTAGTAATATTCATGTACTGCCGAACTTTAATGACTTTATAGGCATGCCTAGTATTTTTCAAGTTCCTGACCCCAACGTGGGGGGTAACAATGTTCAGCAAGCAGAAAGCAATAATAACATTGTTTTTAAATTAAAATAATTTGACCAGAGCTTATTGAAATTTAAAAAATTGCAAGTAGAAATTCTTTATTTCAAAGAGTGTATTCGATTAGCTATTGTACCTAAGGGTTTACGGCAGTGGAAATTCCCTTCAGGTATTCTAAAAAACTCAGAATTTCATCTTCAACTGATCGAATTTTTCAACAAACAAGGTATGGACTTTTTGAACATTCTTATTCAGCAGTACGAAAAACAAATGTCCCTTTTGAAAAATCAACTTGATGAGTTAAATAATGATATTTTAGCTGATTTTGACTTTAAAAGATATGAATATGACTATAGGAGAATTTTCTCCAGCACTGATGCTTTATTAGCTAAAATCATTGAGAGACTAAAAAGCGTAAAATTAGCCGTGATCAATTAGCATGCCAACAGAATAAGGCCTATCCCGATCCACCAACAATGCAATCAGGCTCTTCCGGGCATACTTTAGCGTTTTCTGAAACCATGGATACTGTTAATGCAGTTGCTTCCACCGACGATAACAGCAATAATGGTGGGATTAGGCGAAGTGAGCAGATTTATCAACAACAGCAGCAACAGCCTAAAAGCCATCCTAATGGTCAACAAGTAACTAACCAGGGTTTTCCCAGGAACAATGTGAAACAAACCACATCCAGGGCTTGTTCAAGCTGGGTTCAACGACCCCAGCGGAAGAAGAACAACCGACAAAAGAGGTAACTTCAGTCAAACAACCAGGACAGCTTAATATTTTGAAGAGCATCAACAATTACTTTAACGTATATAACTATACACCTGTACATATATCATAGGAGGTAGTCGAATTTATGACTAAAGGGTTTAAGTTTGTTCCACACTCCCAACCGAATTTGGCTCGAATTTTATGTGATTTAATGGTGTACACACGTAAATTAAATTTGAAAGTTATGTTTAGTAACTCTGGTAATGTACTTTCTGACGAATGGGTGGCAAGCATTTTTAATCCACCTTTGGACAATAATATAGCTTTATTCGAGCAAATTTCTGCAATTCATTTCAGGGCAATTTTTTCTGAGCATTTAAATCATATGCATAGAAGTGTTAATAATTTGTCTAGAAATGAGAAGCAATTTATTGAGGATATGAGAATACATAGGATTCGGGTTATGCAACCAGATAAAGGTGGGGGCGTTATCCTTATGGATGAGTGTAACTATGTGGATAGGATGAACAAAATGCACCTTACCTCTAATTATTGTAAAGTTTCACTTAATGAGCTTAACCAAGCATGTCAGCGCATAAAGAATTTTCTAAGTGATTTGTTCATAGAAGCAAGTATTTCTCTAGAACAGTATCATTATTTATCTATGCCAGCACCGTTAATCCCAGTCATTTTCGGAGTCCCTAAGTTACATTAATGGCATGAAATATTGCATTTGGGGCAAATTTAACTGTGAAAGCCAAGGCGTAGTATATTTTGCTTTATGCCAAATGTGTCCAGCATTTTACTTTGGCAAAACTGAACGTCAATTCAAACAGCGTATTTATGAGCATATTTATGCCATAACAAAAGCAAATAACACCAACGCCTTGGCTAAACACACTTTAGAATACAACACACATACCTTCAAATTCATGGTAGTACAAGTGCATAGAAATCCTAGGGGAGGTCCTTGGCACTTGAAATTAGAGGAATAAGAATTGTTATGGCAGTTGAAAACTAACGCCCATGTTTATCCTGGCATCAACAAAGCCTGTTCAATTAAATGTTAAATTAAACCGAAAGCATTAGAACAGTAGCCATAACGTTTTTTGGAGGCTTACAATTTTTCAACATGATTTATTTTATTAAACATATGCAATGTGTTTCATAAGTAATTTACATTCAAGCATTTGTTAAAGTTTTTAACACAAGGATTTATGTAATGGGTGACGACTTAGATTTTAGGACGTTTTAGAATGTTTTATATGTTGACCATGTAGTATTTACTATAGTTCTATTTTGAATAGTGTTTTCTTTAATTATTCATTAAGGTCTTAATGAGAATCAATCATGGTTTAATTGTGCTGCTATAAAAGCAGTGTTTAACTACAATTTGGTGTCTGAAGAAGTGCACGGATTTTATGTGCATGAAAGCGCTTACACAATAAATTCGTATCAGTGGACTTTTACGTGTTTTTTTGCCTATTTGTTTTTTTGGTTCTTGGTTTAAGGTTCGTTTTCTTTTTATTTTAGGTGCCCTATGCAGTTCGGCTAAAGAAAATCCAGCTCTACTCAGTTGCTTACCGCCTACTCAGATGCGATCTGTGCCTGATGTATAAAACCATGTCCAACCCAGAATTAATGATCATGCTCCACCTCAGGATATCCAAATCCCTTAGAGCTACACACTCCAGGGACTTAAACCTCAGCACAGAAATAAAAAGGACATGCTGGAGGGACGGATTCATATCCCAGAGGCTCCCCTCACTCTGAAACGAAATCCCAGTCCAAGTTAGGCAGAGCCCCTCACTGACCCTCTTCAAGAGAAATCTTGGCGAGTGGATGGGAGATCATACGTTTACCCCTGGGATCTCTTCTGGGTCCCTGCTAAGGGCTATCTCATGTGACCTACTATTCAAAGGCACAGTCTACTAATCTAAAAGGGTGGCGAAAGCCAAACACACTCTGGCTATGCTTATAAATGCCCTAGGGCAAATAGCCTAGTATCAACCTATGAACCTATGATAATGTTTGGAGTGCACATTGTTTATTGATGATACTGATTGCAGGTTTTTTATCTTCATTGCTTTCCCACTTTCTATGAACAACCTAAGTATCTGTAGTACATATTTGATTATGACAGGGTTCCAATACATTATATATGTGTCTGTTGTCATATAACTGTGTGCACAAGGCAGGATTGGTGAATAGTGAGAGGTTCCTGGGTTAATATATGCAACTGCCAGATATGTGTGGCCCACTGCTGTACTCAGACATGGCCTAAGTGTGTGAGTATGCCGAGTTTGGCCTTTCAGTGTTTTGTTGCCTGACATTTGTCTCATTTATTCAAGTGTGTGAGCGTGCCCAGTGTGACCTTTCTGTATGTTGCTGTCTGAAGTCCACTACATTTGTGAACATGCCCAATATTAAAATTTATACTATATGTGTGTTGAAAATCAAGTTATATTTTTACTGCAGGGCTCACCTTTGTGTCATAACTCGACAGGGATTATGCTGTGCCTGCAGGGTTTCCATGAGACACTTTGCATAGACTTATCAACATTTCTTCATACAGGCTGACCACTGAAATACTGTCATGGTTTGGTGGTTCAGTACTGTGACTATAGTGCACAGTATCCTGGGTTTGAGGCCTGTTACTGCTTTATATTTTCATACTGGGCAGACCAGACTGCTTAAGGACCAGTAAAGTAAATATGAGCATGTTTACCTGCTTTTGCTCAACTATGCCCAACTTTGACCAAACTTGCCCAACATTAACCAACATTGCTGAACGTTGCCCAATATTGATCAACATTGCCCAAAGTTGTGCTAGTTAGTGTGTGCAATTTTGTTTACATATACTATATAGTGGTAAAAGCTGTTTAGCACTGCTTTATATTGCTTAAAACATGGCAATCATGCCTCAGGTGGTGCTGCAGGGCTGCCTATGTCGAATGCACATAGTACACTCCCTATACATGTTTGAAAATAGGTAGTGTCAAGTTAGGCATCCCTTTTACTATATGTGCGAGTCAGAGAGAGGTATCATTTCCAGGGTTCCTACTGAGCCAGTGTATGTGCTATGCATTGCCTCTTTGCCAAGGCCAAACCATCCTGGGCATGTCTCCTTCTGCCTACTGGGGCAGGTTCAGGTTGTTCCTCCTCTGAGTCACGCTCTGCCTGTGATGGCCTTGGCAATGGTGGGGGGGCTGTTTGGCCCGGACCTATGCTGCTCCTGCTGCAGCTGTTTTCGCAGGATCATATTATGTCCATAGCAGATACCATGACAATTTGGGTACATGTAGTTGGTGAGTAATGCAAGGCTCCACCAGATGTATCCAGGCACCAGAACCGTGACTTGAGCAGCCCAAACACACACTCGATTACATTTCGTGTTTGTGCGTGTGCCTCATTATGGCATTCCTGTTCAGGTGTGTGTGCATTTCTGATGGGTGTCATCAGCCATGGCTCCAGTGCATATCCAGCATCCCCCACTAGGTGAACATGAGGGATGTCCCCATTGGCAAATGTCTGGTACAGCTGTGTCAGATGCCAGATATGGGAATCATGGTAGCTTCCAGGGCAGCCAGCACACACATTCAGTATTATGCCCTGGGCATCACACATGACCTGGCAGTTGATGGAGGGGAAGCCCTTGTGGTTAATGTAGGCCCTACCCCGCTCACCAGCTGGTGCTTTGATGCATATGCGCGTGCAGTCTATTGCAACCACTACCTCAGGATATTTCGCTATTTGCTGGAAAAGACACATATTGCTGGCCAATACCTCATGGGAATTGGGGAAATATACATGATCACCGACATGTGCTGACATGGCATTCAGGAACTGGTGCAGTACCCTGGATGCTGATGCCTGTGATATCCCCATCATATCACCAGTTGGTCTCTGGAAGATACCTGTTGCTAGTATTCTTAGGCCAACACATACCTTGGTTTCCACTGGGATGGGTTCCCCTCTGTTGGTTCTGTGTGTGAGGCGTGGCCTGCACAGCGCAACAGTTTGCTGCATGAGGTCTCTGTCCACTCTATAGTGCTCCACTATCTCCAGCTCATGTAGCCCCTGGTAGGTTACCCTGGGCCTGTACACTCTTCTCCGTCTCCTCACTGGGGGTTGCTCAACAGCATTCGCATTGTCACCACCCTCAGCATGTTGCATATGTCGCCTTATAACAGCAATGGTAGCCCCTAACATTTCTTTGTTTCAGTAAAGCTTTTTAAGTTTTCACTTCTCTTAGTTTACTGCAGTGTTGCACTGTCTCTGAGGAAAACATGGTGGAAAGTTGTTTGCAGAGTTTTAAGTGCTGGGCTGGGCTAGTGTACTGCCTGTGTAATTGCCTGATTCTGATTGTTTTCACCTGCTAGCTCTGCTAGTTCTCCCTGGTTAACTTCCTACTATTTGTTGTGCTTCCTTTTCCCTTTCTGTTTCCACAGGGGGGCAGCGCCGCTCACACAAGTGCAAACACGCACACACCAGCTCACACACGTGCACACATGCTTGCACGGCCTAACACTTGCTAATTCCTGCTTAAACGCATGCACACAGGCGCAAATGCACTTACACAACTTTAAACAACCTTACACATACTTACTCCGGCTTAAACGCGTGCACACGGGCGCACACACATGCACACAGTCTTACTCAGATATACATGTGCGCACCTGCACGCAAACACGTTGCAGGCACTTCAACAAAAAACTTTAGTGTTATCCACGGCATACACCTTCTATTTCTTGCCTTTATCTAGGATACCTGTTGACACACCTCTTCCAGTGATGAGTAACTGACAGCAAACACATGCCACTCTGCTCCAATGAGCTTACATTCTTTCATACATACCTCCCTCGTGATGTCACCTATCTTCTACTCTGTTACTCCCCTTATCCTACTCATACACTCCACTGACTGTGCTCATTTGCTATGTAAACATGGGATTCACTATCCTTACCCTCATTTGCATGGGATTGCCTACTAATGCTTGGTTACATCTCTTAGAATGAGCTTCCCCCCTTAGCAACCTCTACTCGGTTGCCATGTTGTCTTCAGCCTGCCATTCACTTGCATTGCAAATTATGATTTGCTATAACATCCCTATTTGTGGCTTTTAATTTCTGGTTTTCTTGTTTTTAGAGCACAGCAAGTTTGCGTGGCGCTGCGCTATGCTTAAACTTCGAAGATCGAGGTAAAAAAATTTTTTTTTTTAATTTTGCATCGGGGAACATTGCCAATGGCCGTATATTTGGCCATTGGCATGCTTCCTCAACTGGATGCAGCCTTTATTTGGAGCTGTCACTGCTCCGTTTTGCTATTTGCAGAATGGTACTCAGTTGTCAATGGAGTACATTTCTACAAATAACACTACTCTTACTCGGACAGGTTAGGGTTTCCTGGATCACAAATTTACCTCATTTGCATAGCTTTCGTCAGCAAATGAGGTAATTTGCATAACCTAGCCCTGTCCGTGTAAGAGTCATTTTAGGAGCTCTGTTGCATGCCCCTGCCAGCTGTTCCTGGATCGCTCGGCGGACATGTTGGCTGCATGGTCTTACTCTACTCTTAGACTCCGTGCAAGCCTTCATGAATCTGGCCCTTTATCTTTAGTGATGTTAAAAGCAGTTCCATGTTCCTGAAAGTGGGGACAGGTTTGGGGTAGGGTGTCATAGTTAAGGATCTCTGATAGATTAAAGTACCTCTTATTCTTGTTGACAATACGCTGAGTTTTCATACTTACATAAAATATTTAGTGGCTGAAGGGCTATACATAATTCACTGGCTTTTTCAACACTCAACTAACTCCAAAAATTCCTGTTTGTAGTAAAGAATCATTTTTAAAATGTCCCTGGAGAGGATTTCAAACTGCTGAGACACTGAGAGCTGTAGAAGCTTGCAGAAAAACTAAATGTCTATTTACATGTGCTTATGTGCAGTTGTTCCACTTCCGATTATGTCGTCCCTGTAATAGCTTCTTCTGATAAATGATACACATTCACTAAATGAGGCCTGTAGATTTATACATTTATCATCTTCAGCCTGAGTACCAATATACCACCCACTCTAAAACAAGACACCTATCCATTCAGTGTTGTTTCCTGTTTCACTTGCAATCCAGTATAAAAGCTATTATTTTTAAATTGTCTTATTCAGAAAAATTACTTTATTTTGTTAATCTCTTGTCCCATACATTTTTGTTGTTGCTGCTTTTCTTCTTCTCCTTTTAGTAAGTGAACTGCACTCAAAATAAAACTTATCACTTATGATAAGGCCTCTTACAGGATCATAGGAGGTTACTAGGCTATTGGCCCTAAGGCCTCTACAAGCCTAGACATGTTATACCCTTGTTCCCTTATGGACCATGACATATAGTCTATGTTTGCACGTGAATCTAAGAACAACACCGGCTGCCCCTGTCTAAGAGGGACATAGGTAAATCCCGGAAACCCTGTGTAAATTTACGGTTTCCCATCCAGATGTCCAGGTTACACTTAAAAACGGTCATTGAGGAACTCTGTTTTACATGAATTGGGAGTTTGTTCCAGAGGAGTGAGAAACTCTTGGATACATATCTGTCTCTCCAGCATGTCCTGTTAATATCACAGGCTAGATTAAGATCCCTAGAGTGAGTGAATCTTGTCCCATTGGATTTGTTGATGTGCAGCAGCTTCATTAAAACTTGAGTGGCTCAGTGGACTAGGGGAGTTAGCATAGGTGATGGCGTTAATGGTGCTAATCTGGAAATATTCACATCTTTATGGGTGTTGTAATCATGGCTGAATGGTTAAGGCACTTGTCTAGAAACCCATTGGGGTTTCCCTGCACAGGTCTGAATCCTGTCGACTACATTGGTACATTAAAGCAAGGTCTGAGATTACTCTGTAGGCCAGGCACAAGTTGCCTCTGAGTAGTCTATACAATACTGAATAAAGTGATAGGGCCATCAGTCTGTCTGTATAGGTCATGCGTTGTAGGCCCTGAATTTTCTTGGTGAGAAACCTCTGAGGTATCTCCAGATGCTGCGGATGTCTGGTGAGGTACATACAGAATATCACTGCACTCTATTATTGGTCTGATGAGAGCCAAGTACAGGGGAGTTATAACTTCCTTAGCTTTGGATGCTGCTTATGAGGTATGCAACACAGGAGGCCTTCCTTACTACTGCTGACACCTGCTGATCAAAACTAAGGCTACTGTCAACCTGCATTCCTAAGTCTAGCACCACTGGGTTTGACCTTAGGGACGTATTATTAATGTTGTAATTAGCAGGGGTATCTCCTTTGCCAAAGGGGATGAAATGCATTTTTGTTTTGCATTTAGTTTAAGTCCATGGCTTTGACACTAGTCATTTGTTTCTTCTTACATGGATCCTAAGTGCTGGAATTCAATACCATCGTATAATATTTTTTTCATCCTTTACATAATTTTAATAATTCACTACTTTCCTATCATTGTAGTTTGTTAGGTTTACTGACTCGTATTTAGTTTACAGCCAAAGGGCCATCAGGAAACCTAATTGTGATATACCTTGGTGCCAAGATTGTATTTGATAACAAAGTTACCCCTGGCAATATTATTTTCGCATACTCTAAGAATGAATTTATGCCCTCTCATCCACTCATAAAGTCTAGTTTTAAAAGTAGATAGGATGTTACTTTGTTTAATGGATAGACACAGTTTATTCCAAATACAGGGAATATGACAGTTTATGAATCTGACACACCACCAGGTGTAGATGATTTTGTGGTGGAGGATAAGGTCTTTGGCACAACTGTTAGATAGATCAATACTTCCAGAAAAGTTGAGAAGGATGAAAATGGTAGGTACTTTCAGTGCTTGAAAGTCTAAACAACGAACACCACCTCTATATCTGATTTAGTAAAGTGATAGGACCTTCAGTCTTCTGGGGTAGCTTAGATTGTGTAGTCAAGCAATCTTTTTGGCCAGAAACCCATGGGATCGTTTGAGTTGGTTAAGGTGGTGTTTGTGAAGTACATTCAAAAAAGAGGGCAATGTAGACAAGGATAGGTCTAATAAGGGAACGGTACAGAGGCACCAGGAATGCCTAGGTCTCAGAGGTGATACACCAACAGACCAGCAGGGAAAGATTATCAACATGAATAGTTTTATCAGGGATCTTGTCTTTCTCAAAGGTAATTATACTCCATTTTGGCGTCTAAGGTGAGTCCCATGACTGATGACACCAGGGCTGAGTTTCTGGGGATTTTTTTGTTTTGCTTAGTTTGCAGTCCTCAGCAAACTTAGTTAACCACCGTCCCTTGACATCCATTTTCACTTCTGAGAAGCAGATATAAAAGTGCATGACACCCAAGGCAGAGCCTTCTAGAACATAGCTGGTAACACTGCCTTAATTAGATGACAACAGTATGGGTTCTCTCTGCAAGCCAATTGGCTAGTAAGTAGATATTTAGGTTTATATTAACCTGGGTGAGTGAACCTATGATGCTAGAATATGAAATGATGGCAAAGGTCTTGTTGAGGCTAAGACAAGAAGTATATCGACTGTAAGGCCCTCTTTCAGGGCTTCAGTTATGCTTTCAAAGAAACTAGCTAGATTTAGTAGGCATTTATAAATCCAAATTGACTTGGTTCCAGGGTCTGCAGGTAACCTGTATTATTGTTCACCAGCCTGGAAATTGTGTTTTATAACATTATGGGTGAGTTCTGTGAGGCTAGTAACAGTATAGTTTGTGAGGTTTTTCTTGAGGCTATCTTTTTGTAATGGTGCCACTATGATTTTTCTATACATAAGATACATAACCTGTGTGGCCAATTAGTAAAGTGGTATCATAAATGTTAGCACTTATGCAATTGTTCAGACCATTCTCAAATGTTGTAAGAGTTACATTTTTTCTAATACTAAGCAGAGAAATGTTTCACTACCTGCTTATCCTATGAGGAAATATTTCTCTTAGAATGGAAATTCTAGCAAGCCTAAAATCTACAAAGAAGTTGATATTTCCAGTCATGACTGGCTGTTTCTGAAGAGTAATCCACATGAAACCCCATATTCATCACTGTGTACACATTTAAAGATCACAACAGATTCTCCTCTAATTATACCTCTCAGTGCAAGAAATCTGGACAAAGCTTGACAAAATGGGGGTCAAAGGCCCAACAATAGGGACAGATTTTAAATATTGTTCCTATAAACTTAGAAAGTTGCTAGACTAACATGATTTGTGTTAGCATACATTTTCTGAAGGATAAGAAGTCTGAATCTCAAATGTATGTCTTTGTTTAGTGACTTCAATCCTCATATCATCCCAGTGATTTGCCAGAATACCACAAATTTTATGAGGAACATACCAAAAATATGAGGCAAAAATCTGGACAGTCGATAGGTATGCCTCTAATCAGTCAGTAGATAATAGAGAATAAAGATAATTTCCGTTTAATTCATATAGCTGTACTTTTTTTAATCCCTTATTTTGTCTAGTAAAACATTTCTGTATTCTTGTTATTTGAGAACAGTTTCAACAGCAAAATGAAGCACCAAACACAGTTATTGATATGATCACTAATGTATGAATTGGGATCAGTACCATAGCATTCCTACTTGTTATTGTCCAAAGTACTTTTTAAGTTTACCACAACATTTCCTTGTCATTTTCAATAAATTCTAACAAAAGAAAACACTTTAGCAATCTTAATGCACAAGTCCCTAATTCTATCAACTTCTTCCAAAGTAGTATTTTTATAGCATAAGGATATCTTGGATTCAAATTACCATAATGTATAAAGTATGATTTATTTTTAACATCCAATTCCATGTTATAAGAACCAGATCATTCTTCCAGTCTAGCCAATTGACTTTTCATTTGGACTTTAACATTTCTGATCACTTACCCTATTTTTGAGTTGTCTGCAAACTTACTTATCTATTTTTCCCTTGTTATAAGAAAACATAGACATAAAGACAATAAATAATCCAGGGCCCAAAATAGACCTTTGGGGCATTCTCAGATTAAGTCTCATAACTTCTAACAGGGTCTCTCTTATTTTAACTCTACATTTTTTGTCTTGTAACCAGTTTCCAGTCCATCTTACAAAATACCCATTAACTTTTTTTTAGTGTTACTCAATTGTACTTCTGAATTTGTGGCTTTCATCAGCATGATTAAACTGGGTAAATGTGAATGAAAATATCAAGACTGAATTGAATAAGTAAAGCAAAACACTGCTTTACTTGTTCAATTTAATGAGTTTCTATTACTTACAATTTTCTCAGCTTCATAAAACCACTGTCTAGGCTACCAGCACAGAGGTCTTCCACACCTCATTAGCAAATGTAATGAGAGGTACAAAAGGGATAACAGGCTCATGCTGTCAGATAACGGAGCACAGAGGCTAAATCTTTTACTTTAACATGCCGCATGTGATATAGCCGTTTGGCTGTTGGCAACTGTTCTCCTATACCTATATTGCTGAAATCTGCATGTAATCACACATGGCTGCTATAAATTGTTAATTGCTATGGTATCATTGTAGGCTGATTGTCTTTTTTCTGAGCTGTTATAATTTTTGTGTTGTTCCCTTCAGTATTATTGCATCATTGCCAGTTCAGCATAGACTTCTGTATCAACTGTGTTCTCACATAATGAATGAGTTGTGCCCTCCCCTAGCTTAGTTCTCCTTTTATAGCCTATGCCTTACTAAGCTAGGAACACTATATCTTGAGCATTTAGGCCAAACTAAATGCAAGTCATACCTGGGGAAAAGGGATGTAAACCTGCTTGTATCCATTCTGTTGCCAGCCTTATAGCATTTTGTACTCTCAGGCAGTTTAATTTCTCAAATCTTTTGGGTTTCTAATACCATGAACCTCATTCCTAAATCAAATTATGATTAAAGTTTGTGAAGTTAGTATTGTTTCACTCTTTGATGTTAGCCAGAAGTGCTCTTTGCAGCACGTGCAATGTGCCCAGAAATTACTCCTTCTGCAATTCATATGGAGTTACATGCATCTGTAACATGTCTACATTTGACTGTAAATTCTTTTTTATGAGTCCCATTGCTCATATTACTATTGCAACTGTCTGGTTATCTTTCTTCTACATTGCAACTTGTTCACACATAGTAAAGTGTCACCGAGAGTTACATCAGCAACATAGTCACACATAATAAAGGGTCACCAGGAAGTAGACCACAAACTGCCTAATACCTCAGATTCCACGAGTGAAAACAGTAATGTCTTAGCAATTGGTGACTGTAATTTTAGACATACTGACACTCCACACTCACAAGACTAGACAAAGTTAGGGTGAGAATTAGTTACCTTTCTGGTGTCAGGATCCATGATGTCACAAGGCACCAAAGTGCATCTTACTGGACACACTATGATTATGAGCTAGTGGTAGTCCATGTGGGTGTGAGTGACCTGAGGTGCAGAACACTGAGGGAAATACAGTGAGGTATTTTGGATGTCAGCATGCATGTGTTCAATGCAGACAAGTCTCTGCTGCTTCTTCCTTCACTCAGGATGATACCTGTTTTCAAAGAAAAGATGCTTGACTTAGTATTTGTTAGCATGTGATGAGATGATTTCCTGGTGGTTTTCCCCTCCATTTTATGTTGACCTATAATGTAAATTATGTGGTAGTGTAAAGGACAGTGTCTAACTTCACAGGTCCCAGTCATCTCACCTCTGATATTATTTCAGACTGCTGATTCAATGCCTGTGAAGCTTGGATGAGCTGTAGGCATCATTTTTATTTTTATTTATTTATTTTGCATTTGTTTACTGGGAAGGTCCAACTGGACAGAGGTGTCCATTTTCAGCAGAGGCCCAGGGAGAAAAGCTCCAGCTACTGGATTTCATGTTTCTGGAAATGTGTACCTACTTGCAGAACTGATGTTCACAAGCTGTATTTCATTACTGTCTTGAGTTATGGTTCTCGGTCCAGTCATTTTGTCATCCTTTACTTTACACATAGTATGTGGTAAAAGATGCATGTCAGTTTTCTATGCAGTCCATAGTTAGGGAGTAAAGTAAATTAGAACTTAAATAAACAGTTTAACTCAACCAGTAAATATTTGTCACATCAGTCGTTTAATGTTTTCATTTTCTGCATGGTCTAGCTCAATGTATGGTTATTGGCCTTGTGTCACATCAGTTGTTTAACGTTTTCGTTTTCTGCATGGTCTAGCTCAATGTATGGTCATTGGCCTTGTGTCACATCAGTTGTTTAACGTTTTCGTTTTCTACATGGTCTAGCTCAATGTATGGCTATTGACCTTGTGTCGCATCAGTCATTTAACGTTTTCGTTTTCTGCATGGTCTAGCTCAATGTATGGTTACTGGCCTTGTGTCACATCAGTTTAACGTTTTCGTTTTCTGCATGGTCTAGCTCAATGTATGGTTATTGGCCTTGTGTCACATCAGTTGTTTAACGTTTTCATTTTCTGCATGGTCTAGCTCAATGTACAGTTATTGACCTTGTTTGCTGCTTCAGTGCTTGGTGTGTAGCAGTCTCAGACGTCTTACAAGTTACACATTTAAATGTTGGTTAGTGCCTTGCTATGAAGTCATGCTGTTGGTTTGATAATAAATAAATAAAAGGCAAAAAGTGCACTAAGTTAACAAACAACAAAAACTAATCTATTTTTGTATTTCTTAACCAAGGAAGAACACTGGACCAAAGACCCTTTGCAGGCATGACCTGGGCCTTGAAAGCATACAACAAAGACAAAAAGTGTATATAAGAGACTTAGAATAATGAAGAAAACTAAGAGTTGCATACAATAGAGCAATACTTCAGCAAATATACAAAATAAACAGTATGTAAAAAATGAAATCAGAGAAACTAGAGCAGTCATTGCATGTTACAGCTATGTCACTTATGCACTTATGCCTGGGCCATGTCTGAAAAGGGTTTTTATGGATCAGATCACCTCTAAGGTTAGAAACAATAAATTAAAATTAATCAAAAATGTAAATGATTAACTATATCTTTCCCACAAAATGTATAGTCTATGTTACCTTAATTAGTGCATTGAAATATTTTTTTAATTATATTATTCCGATGTTTGAGATGTGAAAACTTTATTTTGTTGACTCCCTGTCAGAAGTCAAAAACCTAAAAATCAACTGAATGTTTTGAGAAAATAGGCAGAGGAAAACAATGGCCAACCAGTTTTTGTTTTATTAAAAGTTTTTGTGTTTCTGGTTCACCATTTTTTCCTTGCATTTTATTTTTGGATTGTAGACAAATATTTTACAACTGGAAAATCGCTATGGCTATGTGTGGTGTCCTTGTCAGAAGTACAAGACCAGTAATGAGGTCTGTCACCACAAAGCAATGAAATGAGACTAACAGGGCTACAAAGACTCAGAATGTAACTCTCATGCCATTAAAGCATTTGTCCTGTTGCATTGCCTGATGTGGGGGGGGGGCCATTATCACCCCTTCTACTTGCACAACTAACTTCAAGATCATGATTCCCTGAAATGAGGACAGATACTCTGAGGAAATATAATTGTGGGCCAGTATAACTGGTCAGAATAGCAGCCCCGAGTTTTAATTGAAACCTGTTCTGCCACATCACCTATCTATTCACCTTCTTAACCCTTGTATACGTTTTCATGTTGCCTGGTTTAATTGTTGGGTAGTGTTTGTATTTGTTTATGCCCACAGTTTCACAGAGCAGTCAAGCTACCTACAGCCTGCCAGCCAGTGAGCTACCTGTGAATGCCAGCACTGTTCCTCTTGTGACAAGTAGCACAGCAAACAAGTATCAAACGTATTATGTCCTGATCTATATGTACTTATTCAGCACAGCTTCTTGTAGCTAGGACTGGCAGGCAGCCCAGCATTACTGTAAGTGCTGCCTAACTTCGTGGCCTGATTATTCAGTCTATGGATGTTAAGTGACTGCGTTGGATTCAGAATGTGTACATGGTATACTTTCTTCCAACTAGGTGTAGGTCTCTTTGACTCTGGGGGATTTATGGAAAGGGGGTTCTTATTTTTATATGTCCAAACATAAGAACCAAGCCATGTAATTGTTACTTTAGTGATTTGGTGCTTATTTCATTTTAATAAACATAAAACAACTTATTAAACAATGGAAGACCAGTGCACATAATAAAGATATATATTGCATTCATGTCTGACTGTTGCATTATCAGTTGTAATGCTTTTTCCATTATTGAATTTCTTCTGTCTAGGTCAGTTTTATTTGAATTCTGAAACCCGCATCATGAGCCTTGGATTAACCAGATGCCCTTTTCATAACTTTATCCAGCTGTTAACATGTGGGTATAGCTACAAAAGCTTCATATTCTGTGGCAGCTTATGCCTGATACCAGTCATAAAGTCCATGGAATAGGATCTGGGTGGAACATGAAAATCAAATTATCTTGAGACCCTTAGCAGATGTGAAACTTTTGAATTCTAGTTGGCTGATTGTTGCACTGTCACAACTTGCACTTTTAATGATTTGCAAATTTGAAAACTCAAAAAAAAGATGCTCCATGTGATCATATCCTTTCTTTAAATACTTCAAAGCAAGCTAAGTAAAACATTTTAGCAGAAGTGTGATGTCTGTGTTATACTGCTGTGCTATTTAATTTAACAATTTTATGTCCATATATGCATGTAATATAGTGCTGTATTTCATAAGTGTACCATTCATGTTCATGTATGCATGTAAATTACTGATGCATTTTATGTGTACCATTTATGTCCAGGTATGCATGCAATATACTGATGCTTTTCATAAGTGTACCATTCATGTCCATGTAATATACTGATACAGTTCATGTGTACCATTCATGTCCATGTATGCATGTAATATACTGATGCATTTCATGTGTACCTTTCATGTTCATGTATGCATGTAATCATTTCATAAGTGTACCATTCATGTCCATGTATGCATGTAATATATTGATGCATTTCATAAGTGTACCATTCATGTCCATGTATGCATGTAATATACTGATGTATTTCATAACTGTGCCATGGAAGCACTGCATATGAAAGTTGTTGAATAAGTATTGTTGCTTATAACATGACAATGAAGCATTTCTTCCCACATCATTATTGTTTAAAGAATTGTGCCCATTTGGACTAACCCTGTAAACAAGATATAATAAATAGAAATGAAACAAAAAACTGTATGCAGTTGCTAATTCTTAATGCTTATGTTTTAAATGTATTCCCTTTTTGCACTTAATTTACTCCAAAAGTGAACTCAGGAGGTTAAATGACCAAAATCAAGTCTACCAAGGATATGAACTGAAAATTACTTCCTTTTTGAAGGATAACCATAAGGCCTTTTTCAATACTTCACAATAACACCCACACATTCAATGTAGTCAATATCCTAGCAGATACATTTAGCTTAAACTTCTCCCTGCTGTCACCCTCAACTTGCTTTCACACCCTATCATGTGTCCCCTAACACTTAGGAACACCTCAGAGCAACTTGTAAAGGTACTCTCCAAGGCAAAAAACAGTAACTTTATGGATCCTGACAATGTGCTAAGTAGGTTATTTGTCAGTATGAAGCCACTGTTTCAGACTCCCTCCTGATTCTTTTCAGCTTCAGTCTCTCAAATAGTTTCATGCCAGAGGCATGGAAAAGAGTTGTTTTCAGCTCCCACAATGGAAGCCCCATCACTGATCCCAGCAGCTATAGACTAATAAGCCTGACCAACCTCATCTGTATGGTAAGGGAATGCATTATTGTTGAACTCATAAAAGACATTGGAAGTCTAGGTTTGTGAAAGCATGATCCTGCCTGCTTAACTCAGCAGACTTCTTTGAAAATTTACTGAGGTATTATATGAGGATAAATCAGTACATACCACTTACCTCTACCTGGCATAGGTCTTGATACCATTCCACAGGTGGTCATTATCAGCAAATTTATCAAAGAAAATGAAAACCCTTATGTAACCCACTGGTGAACAAACTGGCCTACAGACAGAGCACAGTCGATTAGAAGTGGGGATACAATTTCATCTTAAAGGCTTGTTACTAGTGAGATGCCCCATCATGGTTCAGTAACAGGCCTGCTTCTATGATGTCAATGATAATTTCAATCCCAATATCTTTGACTAACCAAGTTTGCAGATGATCGCAGACTTGGAGCTATCATCAACCCTCCAGAGGACTCCCAGATCCTGCAAGACAGACTAACATATACAAATATATGGTGCCAGAACCATGGCCTAATGCCAAATGATATAAAGTTGTAGTATTGTCTCCCTGGGAGGGGAAATTGTGAGTTCTCATGCACATACCATGTAAACGAAGCACCACTTTCATTAGAAAATCCTTCTACGTAGCCCAGGTGATTACAAAAGATATATCTTCTATGTTCAAAATATTATCATCTTCTCTACTCCTCCTTTATTAAGCCTATAATAGAATGTAATCCTTTCTTCAGCATGTATCTGTCCAGACACATGATACAACTTGAAACATACGATCTAACTTGAAACACCCCCAACATTTCCTCACAAAACAAAAATAATGGTCTAAGTTCATGTGCTGTGCAGAGTGCCTTAAAACTCTGTGATTCTCTTTTCTGTTTTACAGACTCCTATTGAGTGACCTCTGCTAGCCTACAAGGCCTCACATAGTTCTGTCTTGCAGGACTTCTTATACATTTGCAAAACGTGTAACACCACAATCACTTGGAGACCTAAACCTGTACTGTAACGTAAACACAACCTGTTGTAGGGAGAGATACTTCTGCCAAAGAAGTCCTGTTCTGAAGAATAGACTTCCCCTTTATAGATGAGTGAGTAAATTTATCCTAGGTCTAGCTTCATAACCCATTATGGAAAGGATAGCAAATGATATACATGATCAGCTGTCTAATAAAAAACTAGGAAACTATGAACTTAAGAACCTTTAAGGTTGTGTTCCCTGCGATTTTGTGGCATTACGTACAGAAGTTGATTTTTTTGTTTAGTTCTCTGCCTTTTCTGCCTTTACTGTGCTTATATTACCACTCTTTTGTAGTCACTCATGAATTTCAGAATTTCAGTAGTATGTTAGTGTCAGGCAAGTTGCAATTCTGAAAATTGTGAAATTATTGGACAAAAGTTAGAAGCAATCTCTAAAAGCCACTTGTGATTGAAGTTTTGCATACTTACAGGTACAAATATTATATCACAACATATTTCTCAATCCCATCACTCATGAGACAGTGATAAAGATAAAAAAAAAAAGCAGAAATAAAGATATGAAATTAGGGACAGTTTTAAATACTGTTATTTGCCACTCAGAAGGTTTGTGTGAACCCTTAATCCTCTCTTGAATTCAGTCTCAGATCAAGCCCTACCATAAGCCATTACAATCACCACTTCCCTCATTGGGGAATGCAGAGAGTTCTGAACACTGTTGAGTAGGTGTGATGACAGACTGGAGCGTGAGGCAGCCTTCTGACTATTATATCAATGGTAATGATGGGAATGGCTGACAGCATTTGTTATGCCCTTCTTTCTTGCTGCATGTCAGGCTGCATGTTTTTGCTACCCATATCATGTAAAAACATAATATGTGCATGTTTGTGCAGACACACATGCAGATAAACACAGACAGAAACACACACACATATATGCATGCAGACACACATATACAAAACAGACACTCACACATGGACATATAAACGCTAATGTGTAGCCACGAGCAGAGAGACAGACACAATGCAAACATACACACACATACATACACGTAGAGACTCATATACAAAACACACATATACACATGTAGAGACATAGACAGGCATACAGACACAATACACAAGCACACACACAAATGGACAGCTGTTGTGTCCTCTTTCTATGAAGGTGTCATTCACCTGGGACTAACCACTTGATTTCACAATGGAATATTCTAATGGTGAAAATATCCATCAGAAAGGGGAACAACATGACTACTTGGTGACATGGGGGTTAAAAAATAATCCCAGAGACAGAAGATTTCATGAGTGGTATGGTAGGTGACATTATACTGTGTCTACAGTGCTGTGATACAGTAATGTAACAAAGCACATTGTACTGTGCCTACAGTCCTGTGATACAGGAGTGAAACAAAGCACATTGTACTGTGTCTACAGTGCTGTGATACAGGAATGAAACAAAGCACATTATACTGTGTCTACAGTGGAGTGAAACAAAGCAATTTGCACTGTGCCTACAGTGTTGTGATATAGGAGTGAAACAAAGCACATTGTACTGTGCCTACAGTGCTGTGATACAGGAGTGAAACAAAGCACATTGTACTGTGCCTACAGTGCTGTGATACAGGAGTGAAACAAAGCACATTGTACTGTGTCTATAGTGCTGTGATACAGGTGTGAATCAAAGCACATTGTACTGTGTCTACAGTGCTGCAATACAGGTGTGAAACAAAACACATTGCACTGTGTCTACAGTACTGTGAATCAGGAGTGAAACAAAGCACATTGTACTGTGTCTACAGTGCTGTGATACTGGAGTGAAACAATAAAACACATTGTACTGTGTCTACAGTACAGTGATACAGGAGTGAAACAAAGCACATTGTACTGTCTACAGTGCTGTGATACAGGAGTGAAACAAAGCACATTGTACTGTGTCTACAGTGCTGTGATACAGGTGTGAAACAAAGCACATTGTACTGTTTACAGTGCTGTGATATAGGAGTGAAACAAAGCACACTGTACTGTGTCTACAGTGCTGTGATACAGGAGTGAAACAAAGCATATTATACTGCGTCTACAGTGTTGTGATACAGGAGTGAAACAAAGCTCTTTGCACTGTGTCTACAGTGCTGTGATACAGGAGTGAAACAAGGCACATTGTACTGTGTCTACAGTGCTGTGATACAGGAGTGAAATAAAGCACATTGTACTGTGCCTACAGTGCTGTGATACAGGAGTGAAACAAAGCGCATTGTACTGTGTCTACAGTGCTGCGATACAGGTGTGACACAAAGCACTACTGAAAAACTAGCAGAGAAAGACTGCAGTAAGTGGTGTGCAGAAAATAACATGCACACTAATGGTCTTTTATGTACGTGCATTATGTCTCACATGGGGACTTGCTTGTCAGACAGTATACCCGTGTGTTGCATGTATCACAGCATGGCATTATATGTACATGTCTCAAATCTCTCTCTGCTGGCAGTCAGCAAGATGACCCCCAATGAAGCTATACCAAAGGCCTCTGACACAGGCCTTCTTGTCATCATTGTTGTCGCTTGTGTATGCTCTGAGTGCTGTATTATATGGGACAACTTCGTCTTGGTCCGTAGCATGACGTTGTGTACACTTTTCATGTCCTGCTGCATTATTCTGTTGTGTGTGTGTTCACTGCATTGATAGCCTGTACTACTGCCTCTCAAGCCAGACCATAAGCAGACTTCCTACTGTCCCCTCTACCAGTGGTGCTCTGTTAAATGTCATGCTTCTAGAAGTGCATGGACAGTAAAGCAGATGATCATCTGAGAGCTCTGGTCATGTGTAATAAGCTGTAAATTTGCTGGTAATCTAACTGAAACATGCACATACATGGTGTACCAAAACATTCTCAACCTACATCCAAAAAAGTACAGCATAGTGGTGTTTGTCAAAAAGCTGCTCCTGCCTCATACTTTTTAAACGAACATGCTTCATTAACTTCAAGTCCTTGACATGTGTGCTGCTAAATTGTAAGAATGTTGTATTTTCTTAATATTAATATTTATAAACATGATATAGTTGATGTAAATGTTTTTAAGGTGACATTTTTATTAAGACTATATGTAGGTGGCTGTATGATGATTTTTGGTGATTTTTAGTATAAGTTTTCACAGACTGTTTTAAACAGTTGCCATAGCTTTAAAACCACCATTTTGTTATGAGGTGAGTTTATATAAGGATTGCCAGTTTATTAGTTACCACTTCTGATGAAGTCCTGTATGTTAGAAAAGATGAAGGAGCTAAACTGTTTTTTTTTTTCTTTTTGTGTGTGGATTAATAAAATCCTTGGGTTTATAATTGCTGTCTCCTGAGTTTTTTGAGCTGGTACAGGTTTGTGCAGTTTTGGTTTGGTTCATATGGCTAGGCATCTTATGATTCTTATGTTCACCTGCCTAGTATTGTTCTTATGTTCCTGTATTCCTATGATGTAAAAATCATTGCTGAGATGCAATGAAAGTACAGTTTTACATGCAGATATGACAAACTATATGGGCTCTGTGGTCATTATAACATAAAAACCAGAAGTCAAATACACTATTAAATTGGCTATGAAGAACAAGGACTGAAAAATATGTACAAAAAAATAAGGCAAAACCACCAATCATCAGTCTGACCTGGCTCTCATAACTATTGTGCATTACCAAAACTGCTGTAATGTGTGTTGCTTCATACCACCCTTTGTTGTGGTGCTGTTTTTGCAATTCCATTGCAAAGCTTAGCATTAATTTCTGTGCAATCAATTGACATCACAGCATGTTTCTAATTTTTTTAACTGTTTCTAATTTTTGATGCAAACTTTTCATGTGTGTAACAAACCCATTCTGCAGTTTTGATTTATATCACTATGCAGTGGTACATATTTTGATGCCTACCATTGTGGAAACCAAGTACGATATGTCTGTATTTATCAGTTAAATATATATGCATTGCATTGTGACTGTTTTTTTCCAGAAATCTTCTTCCAAATCCAGTACTATATGTACTGTGTTAGGTTCATTATCAATTTCTAAAGAAATCTGGTCACTTCATCTGAGCTTAGTTCACCAAAAGTGTATTCAGTCACAATAATAAGCCTAAACAGGTTAAGTCACCAACAAATTATACAGGTTCTGGTGACCTCGATTTATTTATATTTGTTAACGCTGCATGAGGTGGGGTTTGCTGCATGTGTGATCTGGGAGCTTTGCCTCTCATATAAAATAATGTAGACAAGCTGCTTGCTTTGTGTTATGGCCCTCACTGTATCGTCTCTGATAAGGTAAACTCCAGCCCTTTGTATAATATAATTGGGAAATGATGCATTTGTTAAACTGTGACAAGATGACAAGATACAAATGCTCTAGCTAAACATATCATGGAGACGGACGACACACATAGATTTAGATTTATGGTTATAGAAAAAGTATCAATAGGAAATAGAGGGGGTGCTGTCAGAAATAGGGGGGAGGCAAAAGAATTGGTCTGGATTATTAGGTTAAAGGCTAACATGGCAAGTGGTTTAAATGAAAACATTTCCATTAAACCCACTCTGATAAATAGACCACTTAGGAAATAAATAAATAAAACTTGTATATTTTATTGAATGTTTTTATGCAATGCCCTTTTAAATATTAATTTTTATTAAGTGGGGAAGCATGCTGATTGGCTAGTTTGTACATAAATAGTATGAATGAGTTTTATGCATTGTCGGATGAAGTGGCCTTTTGTCTGCAAAAGTGCTCACCTTTTACCGAATAAATACTTTAATGCTTGGATTTGCTGTGGTCCAGAGCCTCCTTTATCTGTTTGTTGCTGTTATTTATAAACATACAGTATACATGAACCCTCATAAAGATATTGTATCACATAGCACAGCTGTAATGTATGATGACTGTAGAGATACACTTGTGTATAAAGCATGAGGCAAATAAGCTGCTGCTGTCTATTTAAGGTACAAACATCTCCTATTTTGTGGCACAGGCAGCATTCTGGTTAGTTGCATGTAAATGTATGTGCATTGTCCTGCATGTAGAATCACTTAGTGCTTCATCAAACATTACTTGCCAGGTTGCCATGTGTCAGATGTGGCACAGGACAGAGAGGCACTAACAATACAAGAACCATCAGCCATGCATTTGTATTGCAAAAACATCTAATGTATACTTGTATCAGAAGATCTTTACCTGTCTGAAGTCTGCTTGTCTGTCCACAACTAAAAGACATCACAGTTGACTGAAGTCACACTTCACTGATGTTCCGCTGCACTAAACCAATGCTAGCTATAGCTACAAGAAAATAATCTTAATATGAGCATTAACAAAATAAAGCACAATTGCAAAACAGTGTTTTTTTCAGTGAAATGAACCTTCCCTTCACCCCCCCCCCCCGCATGTTGAGGGCTTCACCTCCACTCCCTCTCCCGCTTATGTTATAAGAACTCCAAGACTTTATAGCTGGGGAAGAGGGAATTAGAAGCATTTCCAAGCCTGTTTTATACAAGTACTGGGCATAAGGAAAACAATCTAACATTCAGTTAAGTCCATATCTGCCCAGAGGTGTGGTCTATTCCTTCTCTTGTTTGCTGCTGAAGCTTGATCAGCTGGGACTTCAGTGAAGTGTGACTTCATGGACATAGGCACATCATATTATGTAATATTGTATTCACTATGTATTTGTGCCTGGGCACTTGGGTCATAGTTGAAGATGATCCAAGGACCATCCCACCCAACCAACAAACAAATTAAAATAAAATGCTCTAATATATCATGCCCACATTTTTAAGATGTGTATCCTGCTAGCACTCTTTTATCTGTATACCTGGAACTCCCTTTGATGTTCATCAGAAGCATCCCCCATTTCTCATTACCATTAGTAATGCTTGACTTCCTTCACCCTACTGTCACTCATATCTGATGCAGGATAGGACAGGAGAAGATGACCTGTACAAACACATTTCAAAGTACTGGTACTCCTCTGTCATACTCACTTTGTCAAGTTATTTTTTTTCTTTTTATTGTTTTTGCCCTGATCTAACTACCTATCCACAGGCACAGTGCACAATAAACAGGGCCCTGATCAATGAGTAATATTGACATACCTATAACTTATTTTGCTTTGATGTCTCCATTTGGTCACCCAGTATTGGTGCTGTACCACTGTATTTTTTGGCCAGTGGTAAATCTCGTTTCCATTTTTGGTGAGAACTTTAGTCAAAATTATGTTTTGTCTGTACTACCCTGGACAGTCTCTTGATAATTGAGGTGTGTCCCCCAACCCTGTACCACCAATGGTGTATACAACTGCTGAGTATCTGTCCAGCCAGTCAGTCTCTGCATGTCAGACAGCTGTATTTTCTTATGCATAAGAAAATGCAACTGTGCACAGCACTGCTGTGATTCATGAGATGTTTCTAGTTAGAGGAAGACCATTTGCATAGCTGCTGAGAACTCTTAAAACCATCAAAATGTATACTAGGTTCATGTTAGTACTAAAGGCAAGGATACAATGTACATATATGAGTAGTCTGAGCCAGGCCTAATGTAAATACTAGTAATCTACATGTACTAGGACTGACTCACATATTTGGATATAAGCATAGTGGAATGTAAATTTTGTTTCACTTGCAGGAATGTTTTTACATGTCATATGACACAACTATACATTCCTTAATTGCTTTATTAAAACATAACAACCAAAAAAACAGCCTTTAAACGCAAAGCCATTATATGTTTTAGGATTTAATGATCACAGTCGCACACCTAGACAAATTTTAAAGTGATGTATCACTTTAGATATTATCAGTCCTAGTATCATAGTATTATGTTTTCTGGATCACTTTAATTGACAGTTATTTTTTTCACTTATTATTCAATCATTCTCTGTTCACAGTAAGACGCTGTCCGGTTCGATTCTCAGCTAGAGCGTCTTCTGCGTGGAGACATGCGTGAATGGGCGTACCTTCGTTGAAGGTTGTGCATCAGGGCTGGCAACTCGGCACGTAAAAATTAACTGCCAATCATTAGCAGACCGGAGTTCCGCTGTGGCGACCCCTAACCGGGAAAAGCTGCAAGAGACAACAATGCAATCATTCTCTCTGATGTTATCTGCTGTCATTTGGTTTACTCTTTGGCTGTATCCATTTTATTTAGAAATAGGTGGAGCATTTGTATTAGCATGCCCTATTAAATTCTGACATCAATGACCTTTCACCTCATTTTTTCTACCCCTGCCGATAAAGGTTTTACATGCGTTTTACATTCTTTTTTATGTCAATGAGGGATACAAACAGTTCTTTGCATTTTGCTCCCTACTACTAGTATAAATGCACACTGTTTTACCTTGCTGCAATTGTTTATTCACTAAATGTATTGCCTTTAACTCAGCTTTATTGCTTTTTGCTGGATCACCCAATTTATTGTATAAAATTATTTTAGTTTCTGGACAGAATACCCCTGCAGTTTACATTTTAATATTTGCTTCATTATTTTCTCTTCCATCAGTAAACCAAGTTTACTTTTTCTCTTTTGCAGTCTAACTTGTGAACACTGCTGCTCTTAGAGGAGATTTTTCAAACGTCAGCACAGATGTAATATTTGATCGGAATCTTTTGTTGCCACTGGACCAGCTAGTGTTTGCTGCATTTTTGAAACTACCAAAATAATATTTGCTCATGGGTGCAAAGACCATTTCCACATTTGCACAGTGGCAGCTTGACCTTCACATGTAACACTCATTGTCAAATCTGTCAGTTATCCCTAGATTGTAGAGTCAGCCGTGAGTGTCACTTGATATTGCTTTGTAATACTTTCAGTGTGTACTAAGGTACTGTATTCAGCTAAAACACTTTGCCCTAGAATATTTCAACATCTGTTGAGTTCTGTATCAGTGTACAGTCAATAACACCTGACACATTGCCTTTAGACAATATAACTCTGCAAACACTTCCCTATCTCCTCCATCACTCTTCTTTCTTTAAATACTATTATATTTTCAAATATTCTTGATATCATCTTCTGCCTAGATTTAAACAAGCTATCTGTGTCCCCAATAATCATGCCACATTTCTTTCATCAAGGGAAAATACCAAATGTAGCTGTCTTATATCAGTTATAATCCATTCATCTTTCACTCCCACATCTTTCAAATTGTCAATCTATCATGACACTGTTACCATCAAATATATCTTCCAGTCTGACATTCAGAAATTAAAAAAAAAACACAGGAATTTTTTTCTTTTTGCACAAAGTATTTAAATATTTATTGACAAAAAACCCAGTCCAATTTCTGTGCTGTTTTATCTGTAATATCTTGACAATAAAAGCACATTAAACACAACTGCCATCCATTGATCTCCAGTTACTGATTCATCGATCTATTTTTTTCATCATGGTTGCTCAAGAAGGACACCTCCTGCTCCTGATTAAAGACACTAAACTGTATATGCTGCCACTCTGTTTATAATCTTTGCTCATCAAACTCTGACAGTTTGCATACATGGTTACTACTACTGTAGTAACATGTATGCAGACTGTCAGAGTTTGATGAGCAAAAGTTCTGCTTCATGTGATTTTTTTAGTGGAAGTCCAACTTCCAAAAAGGTCCATCTTGTAATGTCTTCTGGGTATCAAAATCCTATCCTGAATATCTGTTGTGGAAACCCTGCCCCAGATGGGCCACCCCATAAATCTTCCCCTGATGTTCATCCATTATTATAATACGGATTCCTCTATCCATCATTTTACATTACCATTCTCATAAATCCCATATACATTCTCCACAAGGCATTTTTTTATTTCTATGTTCTCTGCTCCACCCTTTTTACTGACTAGTAACCTCACCAAATCATTATATGCACTTGTTATACATCACAATCAGCACACTGCTGTATGGGGTCCAGTTGGAGACATGATAAAATCAGCAAGTAAAGGAAAGTCTTAGTAAGGGTCTTCATGAGGTGGACCCTGTTTTTGCAAAATCACACCAAGATGACACTGATATATAGACTGTATTTTAAATAGCATGTATCGTGGACAGCTGTAGGTTAAAAATAAAAAAGACTGCTGGGTGCACAAGTCTCAGGATTAAAAAGTATCCAATCCTGGTAGGTGCACTGGTACCAAGACTGGAAAAAAATGACAGTGTAGACAGTGTAGAATCCTCAAGACATTGAAACATTCCTACAATGGGGTTAGGCCAGGCTCACCGGGAGGATGCCCCCCCCATTAGAGTCCACAGAAAACACAAAAACTGACAGGCCAAAAAAAAAAAATAGCCATAAGGATGATAGAGTGGACTACTGAATATAAGAAAGAAATTATGCTTTTTACTATTATGCAAGAAGTCCAGAATTTCTGGATAGAAAGTATACAAAAAGATTAAGAGAGAAATTAGAGAAAAGAAAAGCTTGCACAAGAAAAACTGACAAAAGCTTCAAATACAAATTTGTGCTCATTAATACAACAGATTAATGAAAATGATTATATAAACCAAAAAACTGTGGGCCGTTTGGAAAAAGAAGTGACTGAGGAAGTGCAAAAATTTAAAGAACAAATCCTAGAGATTTTTGAAATTTATAAAAAAGAAACATGAATATGCAAAGAAAGTGAGATATGATATGGTGTGATATTTATGCAAAGGAGAAAGCCAAACTAATTGGTACAAAAAAAAGCAATTCTGAAGACAGTTGAATACATAACTTCCCATATATTTTTCTTTTCCCCTGTGTTGCTCAAACTCTAATTTGTTTCCACTCAGTCTTACTGTAAGTTTACCTACTTACCTCTGCTCTAACCTGCAGTGTCTGATACTTTTTCAGCTGGACTCTTCTGCCCTGTTGCTCTATCCTGCTCAGTTCGCCCTGCGGGCTCACTCTGCTCCCCTACCCTGCCCCCAATTCCAACCCGCCCCCAGTGCTCCTACATTTATTGTCATCCCATACTCCCTCCCTCTTACATCACCCAATCCTCACACATTACTCCTCCCATTCCCCCTAAACTACCTCCATCTCCACCAACCATACCTTATACAGCACTCTTCCTCCCCAACCATACCTTATACAGCACTCTTCCTCCCTTCCCACCAGCCCTACCTAATTCTCTCTGACCTAAACATCTTTTCACTTCAAATCAGACATCTACGATGCTCTCTTTTCCTACTACAATCCTTACCCCTACATTACTCCTACTCCTCATTCTATTTCCTCTGTACCATGCCACCTCTTATACCAACCTCCACCTACACCTCTACCTCCACACCCCCACCTTACAAATCACTTCCACAATATATCTGCCTCTTTATCTCCCTTTCACCCCACCCTTCTATTAACATTAAAACTCTTACAAATCCCTACTAAATTCTGCAAACCTAAACCCACCCCCTACCATCCATTCCCAACCAAACACAATCCTAACAAACTTATTCACCTTCTCTCCTACCTCTACTTAGCAGGTGATATTCATCCCAACCCTGGACCAAACATTTCTCAAACAAAAAACCTTAGCTCCAACAACAAACCTATCAGTAAATACCTCAAATTCCTCACCATCAACGCCCAAAGCTTAGCTAATAAACTTACCCTCTTTCATGCCTGGCTCAACCATAATTCACCTGACAGTAGCCATCTCTGAAACCTGGTTAAAACCACACATAACCGACTCAGAATTCCTTCCCCCCGGATATCAATCTCTCTGATCTGACCGCCTAAGTAAAAGAGGTGGTTGTGTAGCTCTAATCTACTCCAACCACTTATCCATCACTCCCTTCCCGAATCCTATCCCTTTCTTTAATAATGCTGAACTAGTAACTGGCCTTTTAAAATTAAATGACCATAAAGTATTTGCATCATCTCCATTTATATTCCTCCTGGTAACACCAATACATTGGAAGACATCCTCTCTTGGACCTTCTCTAATATTAAACTTGAAACCTACATTATGGGAGATGTAAATATTGACTGGAAAAAAATCATTGACCCTAATCCCACCATTTCAATCTCTTCAACTTTACACAACTCATTAACTCTATTACTAGGCCCAACAAAACCAATCACACAGGCTCCATCCTAGACTGGATCCTGGTATCTCACCCTAACAGAACCACAGCATCTAGTGTCACTCTCTGACCCATTAGGAGACCACCTCCCTGTCTTCACCCATAGAGCTACAGCCTCTTCCTCATATTCCCACCAACTATTACATGCTCGTAACCTAACTAACTTTAACCCTTCTACCCTCTCTGACTCCCTTAAGTTCACTAACTGGAGCCCACTAAAAACCCTACCTCTAGACGAAGCCATTGACTTCTTCAACTCTACATTCCTAACTGTCCTAAACTCCCTAGCTCCAATAAGAACAAAAAGAGTTAAAGCCAAGACTGCCCCTTGGCTAATCAAAGAAACCAAGAAAATTATGCAACAAAGAGACAAATCCTGGAAAAGCTATATCCATCATAAATAGCCTGTATTTTTACTTAAATACAAACAGCTACGAAACCTAGCCAAAAAAACAAGTTATTAAAGATAAAAAATTCTACTACAACCATCTACAAATAAATCATGCAAAAAACCCCAAACAGTTCTGGAACTCTATTAATTCCCTTCTCAAGCCTGGCACCAAAAGCAACCCTTGTCCTGATACTAGCAAATCTGACCAAGAAATTGCCAAACTATTCAACACCTTCTTCACCTCTTCTATTGCTGAGCTAACCAAAACCTTCCCCAACAACATCCCCCTACCCCCCCCTCTGCCCAAGTTTCCTCCCTCTTTTCCCACACCCTGTACTTTTGAACTTAAACCTGTATCCACCTACCTTATAAAAAAACCTCTCCAAACTCAAACCTTGCACCAATGCCCCCAACAACCCCCTCCTCCTTCTTAAAAATTGCCTCAGACAATATTGCTCTCCCTATCAGCATCCTGATAAACAGATCACTACTAGAGTCCTATGTACCCAAACTATGCCATTCTGCATTTATTCTTCCACTCCACAAGGGTGGCAAAAACTGTAACATCTCCAGTTTCCACCCTATAGTCATCTTCTCACCCATCTCTAAACTTATTGAAAAATGCATACACCTACAGCTCATGCCATTCCTGACCGAACACCAGCTTCTCTCTCCTACCCAACATGGCTTCCGCCCTGGACACAATACCAATGCAGCCCTTCTCTCCTTTTTACACTCTGTCAATTCAGCTTGAGATTCTGGGAACATAGTTTTGTCTGTTCTGCTAGATTTATCTAAAGCTTTCGATACCATCTCCCACACCCATCTACTAATCCATCTATCTAATCTCAACATCTCCCAAAAAACTCTTTCCTGGTTCTCCAGCTATCTTTCAGACAAGTCCCAAGCCATGAAATGGGGCCAAGCCTCCTCCACCTTCCTTCCCACCCACACAGGAGTACCCCAAGGTTCCATACTTGGCCCTCTGCTATTTAACATCTTCATTAATGATTTCCACAAAGCCATTCCTAATACCAAAATTGTCCAATATGCTGACGATTCTACTTTGATCTGCTGTGCCTCCAACCTAACAGAACTCCAGCCTCTAACTCAAACTGCCTTCTCAACCACTGAAAACTGGATGCACCAAAACCACCTCTAACTTAACGCTAACAAAACTAAGATTCTTCTATTCACTCTCTCAAAATCCACTTCCACTGATAAAAACTCTTTTCAAATTACCAGCCTTAACAACTCCATTATTGGCATCATTCCCTCCGCCAAATTCCTGGGAGACACCATCGATGAACACTTAAAATTCAATACCCACATCCAACTTAACATCAAGAAAACCCACATAAAACTCAGTCTACAGTACAGAAACAACCACTTCCTCTCTCCCTCTACTAGACATACTTTGGCCACCACCTATCTCCTCCCGTCTCTTTTGTATGGCACTCCTCTGCTTACTAATTTATCTTCCACCCTCACCTCCAAACTGGAAGTATTTATAATAAAATCTCCAGATTCGCTACCAAGGCAAAATCCTTCTCTCATCACTGCACCTCCCTACAAAAATTTAAATTGTCTTGAACTCCCCACTCAACTTGACTTCCTCCAAATTGTCATAGCCCACAAATTATTATTTCAACCAACTAGCTGCCCCACACTATCTAATATTCTATAACCATATACTCCATCAGACCCCTTAGATCTACTCATCAAAACCTTATTACCATCTACAAACCCAAGCACCCAGCTGGTCAGCTTCTACTCTCCTTTTCCCAAGCTAAAAAATGGAATGCCCTGCCCTCTACACTGAGGACCTGTGACAACCTAAACACCTTCAAAACACAACTTCATTCTTACCTGTTTCTTCACAGAAAATATAACTGCATTCTTCATCCCATACCTCCCAAGCTCCCCTCCTTCTTCTCTCCTGGCTAACCTTCATACCTTTCTAACTTCTCTCAAAGACCTAGATTATAAATGTAACTAATATTAACATCCAGCCATTATGTTCTGTTTCTCCCATCCTCCTGGACAATTCTTTAATATCTTTGTTGATTTAGTGAATGATAGCTGTTTGACTGCAATTCTACCTGTTGTTTTGTAATACTACCTCTTGATTGTAATGCAAATATTTTTCTTTGTAATTCATTATGTGATGTAACTTTTTATTGTGGAGCTTTTCTGCCCGGGCCTCCACTGAAAACGGGCTCTCGAGTCCAGTGGACCTCCCCGGTCACCAAACTGGAATAAATAAATATAAATAAATAAATGCAGGAAAAGGTACCCATATATTGAAAATTTCACAATACAGAAACTAAGATCACAAAGGGAAAATGTAGAACAGATGATTTGTAAAGTAGAATTTAAACAAACAGAAGATGAAGTTGTAGAATACTTGCAAAATGAATGAGTTAGTGTAGAAAGTGTAATAGAGGTTATGTCACAGCATAATGGAACAATAAGTCCCCAAAGTAAGGAGAAACAGGTGGAGTGGGAGATATCTGAAGAAGAAATATGGACATGGGAAAGAAAAAGAGATTCAATATAGTGCAATATTTATGCAAATGAGAATGCAAAACTAATCAATAGAAAAAAGAAAAGCTGCACCAAAGATATTTGAACAGAAATACAGAGAAAGGCATCTGGATATGGGAAACTTTACAACAAAAAAATAAGAAATAAAAGGGAAAGTAAAAAAGAGGACTAGCAATGGAGAAGTTAAAGAAATAAAAACTGAAGTTATGGATTACCTGCAAAGTGAAGGATTTAGTGTAGAAAACCCACCTCTGGTAACATCACAGAACGATGGAACAGTGAGTCCCCAAATTAAGGAGAACAGGAGGAATGGGAAACATCTGATCAATTGCCATGTGAAGCTTCTTTGGAGCCTTCAGTAGGAAACCAGTACAAAAGTTCAGTTAGAGTTGTAGAGCAATGGAAGGAAAAGGAAACAGTGCCATCTCTGATGCAGTCGATGTTGTAGAGTGACAGGCCAGTGGGCTCCCATATAAAAGAGCAATGGTCCAGAATCCACTAACAAGCAGAGATATGGGCAATCTAGAAAGAATTTGGCCAGAATGCAAATGGTACTCACATGGGGAATTGTACCTCCTTGGTAGTACAAAGGACATTGACCGAACAATGCTGTGAAGCCTCACAGATAGAACTCTTCCCAATGAGGGGCAGGAAGGTGGGAACAAGAAGAACTGACTATGCTATAGCTGGCTATATTGTGGTGGAAATACAAGAAAACAGATTTATTGGGAGCAGATGCTCACAGGGAGAAGATATTGAGCTGGGAGGAAGCTAGGGTCCATTTTAAACTAGCATACAGATGTTACCTACAATATCAGAGGTTTTTGGTTTAATACAAAACTAGGGAAAGGACATAAAGGAATTGGGGGGGATTCTAGATTTGGTAAAATTTTTGATAGAAGGCAGAATAGAGAGGACAAACTTGAAAGTGGTGAGAGGTAGAGGATCTGAAGCCTTAATGCTGGGGTCTAAGAATTTAGCTTGTGGAGTAAAGACATGTCTGGGAATCTAGGCTAGACCTAGTGAACACTGAGCTGCAGTGGAAGGAATATGTCTTTTCCCCAGATTTGCCATGAAATCTGGACACTTTGGAATATTCAGGTGGAAGTGACTCACAGATACTTTCACACCCTGTTCTAGTTAAATAAAAGATTTCCAGCTTTCTTTTGCAGTTGCTGAAGATGTGGCCAGACACAAGAAGCTAACTGGGAACATATTTTCTGGGGTTGTCTACACTTACAAAACTTTAAAATATAGCTGCAGTCCCTTTTGACACAGATCCATGGATCAGAATATGAAATTACCAGGGAGATCTTTTTATGAAACTGCCATTTAGGGCTGAACATAAGCTCACAAAAATGAAACTTTTGTACCTAGTTATACTGGCAGAAAAAAAACAATAGGTGAAGGCATTGTAAATTGGATGCCCTATTGAACATTATTCAAGTGGGGGAAATAATCCAAGAGATAAGAGGCATTGAAATGGGGACTGTGGAGTGGGAAATGTATCTGGGTGAAAGTGAGATGAAAATTGCAGCTATGAGATAAAACCTAGATGAAATGCTTCAGCTATAAATAAATGCATGTCAAGGTAGCTTGCTCCTCTCAGACACTGCATAGAGAGGACAAAAATATATGTTGTTAATAAAAACAATTTCCACTGTGCTACTGTAATAATGACTGGGATGGAGTGATTGTTTACAGAATGTAACAAGATGTTTTTGTCTGTGTGTTAATAAATCAGTGCAGAAATGAAACAAGTAAAAGAAAAAATGGAAACCTATAACTTTAGGAAATATTGATTAAAATATTTAAGAAAATAATGCAAAAAAAGGATGCAAAAGGTGTTGAAGGAAGTTATAGGAAATAGTGTGTTTGGTGTAAACAGATGAGCAAAGGAACTGCTAATAATAGTAAGGGAAGTAATATGATTTTGCTAGAGAAAAGAGGTGGTATTGGCTAAGCGTGAAGTAGAGAAGGCATTTGATAAGTCAAGAGGATATAAAGGAAATTATAGAAACCAATGGTATAATCCAAAAAAGTGGAAACTATAAAAATGTGTTATGAAAATTCATGGATGAAAGTAATGGAGTTTTTCCAACACAATATTACAGGCAGACAACTGGTGTTGCTATGGGGACAGCTGCAGCCCCCATTTTTGCCAGCGTTTTCCTATGGTGGTGGGAGAGGAACTACATTTTTTTCCTCTAAATTTCATGTGTTCATGAAACTTTACTTGAGAAACTTTGATGACATTTATTTTATGGTCTGGCATGGTTGGACAAATATATTAATTTATTAATGACACTGACAGCACTACCACATTTTTGCTTTTCTCTATGCAATTTGACTTTGTTTAAATTAATTATTTGTACATAATGTTATGTAAGGATGTTTTCAAGTCATGTTTTTCCTCCAATGTGTAGAGAAAGCCCACTCACTTGAATAGTGTGTTACACTATAGAATATGCCATCCACATTAGCAAAAAAGGAATGCTTTGAAGGGCAAAATGATCAGGATTTCTAGATTAAAATTGGATGATGATTGCTTTTTTTCAGAGAATTGGATAATGTATTATTTATTTTTTATTTTATTTAACATTTGTTTACTGGGATACTCCTACTGGACAACTAGTGTCTGTTTTCAGTGGAGGCCTGGGGAGAAAAGCTCCACACGGTACAAAATGAATAGTAAATAATAGTAACAGTTATAATTTACAAAAGTTTAAATGTTAACAACATGTTGCAAAAGTTTAAAATGTTAACAAGTACAAAGTAACAAGATACTTGGAGAGAACTTATCAAACACAAGAGAGACATTACAAATATTAGATCAAAAGTTGGTTGCTAATAAACAAATATGTGTGCATGGTATTTTCATGGCAAAAACATATGTACAATATTTACAATGAGCATTGGTTGAGCACATTATTAGTAAGCACAAGAAGCTTAAGGAAATAGTACTCCTGCAATGTAGTGGGGCTTCAAGGTGGGCCATTGCAGTTGCATAGCTGTTTGATGTGAAGGCATGATTTAAGGAGTTTTTTGAAAATGGAAGTACAGTTTTGCAATCTGAAGTCATGAGGAAGGGTGTTCCAGGTTTCAGCAACTTTGTGAGGGAAGCGAGATTCCCCAGAGCTGTATTTACATGGAATTTTTCCAATCAGGGCTTTATTGCTGGAACGTAATTGTCTATTTGAATTGTAGACATTTAGTAGGGCAGATAGGGCAGGGGTTTTCTCTGGATAGTATAGTATTTGGTGTGCTAGGTTGAGTTAGTGGTATTATAATAAATGGGAGATTCAAGCCAGTGTAATGCATGTAAGGACTGGTAGTGGTGGGAGCATGATTCGGCACTGGTTGCAAATCTGGCAATTTTGTTGTAACGTGGAAAGTTTGTTAAGGTTAGTTTTGTTTAGGTTTGTAAGTACTGAGGATGCATAAAGTAATGTTGATAAGAGATGGGTTCTGGCTATAGCAGTTCTAGACTTGGAAGTAAGGTACTTTTTGCTGTGATAGAAGGTCCCTAGCTTTTTGTGGACTTTGGAGATAGTTAGGGAAATATGTTTGTTGTATCTTACTTAGTTGTTGATGAGTTGTAAGTCGTAGTAATTTGGCCTCTGGGACTGGAATGATGGGGGTCTTATTGGCTGAGAATATAGAGAAGGTGGAGAGGTCATTAGCCTTTGTTGGGTGTAATAGTCTAAGTTGTTTTTTTGGGGGTTCAATATCAATTGCAATTTATTTAACCAGTTTTCTATCTCTGTGAAGGATTCCTGGGTCTTTTGTTGGAGAAGCTGGATATTGGATGCAGAGCAGATTAGGATTGTGTCTTCAGCATATTGTACTATTTCAGCTTTTATGGTTACTAAATGAAGTTGGTCTGTAAAAATGTTGAAAAGAAGGGGGCCAAGAATAGAACCCTGATGCACGCCTAGTGTGACTGGGAATATCACGTATGTTTATTAATAGAGTTTATCCACTAAGTTTGGTGAAAATATGCAAATGTGAAGTTATGGAAGGGAGACAGGTAAAATTTCAACCTATCCTGAAGGAACCTGACATTATTGACAACTTGGATGGTCACTTTAATATGACATTTGCTAAATTTATTAGAGGCATGGTTTATGACTTTGATGGTTGTTCTGTTCAGATTTGGGCTATTTTACAGAGATTGGTCAACTATCATTACGCCCTTGAATCTGCAAAACATTTTAGTGGGCAAACCTTTAATGGTTTATAGGAACAAGAGTAGTTTAAAAAAAAACTTTTTGAAAGTTCCCAAGGGAACAACAAATTGAATTGCAGTGTAGGTGCATACAGATGTGGTTGTTACCGATAATGCAGATACATATGGTTGGGGCCCAACATATTGCTTGAACATGTACCTAAGGCTGTTACCCCCCCTCCCAATGGCAAATATAAATGCAACAGAAAATGGGGTGGTCTATTTGTCATGTTGTTCAGCCTGCATGGCATTTTATATTGGTAAAACTAAGGGCCCCCTAAAAAGAAGACTTTACCAGCATGTTTATGCTATATCTTAAAAAATTGTTAAGAATGTTTTGTATAAACATTCCATGGAATACACTAATTTCAAAAAAAATTTCTTTTTTCATCCTCGGGAAGGTTACACCATCAGAGAGGGGAGTAACTGGGCTGCCCTGCTGGAGGCACAGGAGTTACACTGGCATTTATATTTGAATGCATGAATACTCCTGGACTGAATGACATGATATCAGTTTCTAGTTTGTTGGTGTTGAAAAATGCAAGTTATAATGGAAAGGTACTAAAGTGCTAATTAGTGTATGCTTTTAATGTTTTTTTTTAATGTACTAAATAATAGCATTTATCTTTTACTGAATGATTAGCAATTTAAAGGTGTTTCTATCTTTGGCCATGAGATGGCAGTGTTTCATTAAGTAGATAAGGTTTTAAAATTAGGTATGTCTGATGAAGCTCATGTATCATTTTTGAATGAAAGTGCTAACAAATGTGTCCTGTTGACTTGCCTTGGAAGAATTAAAAATTTAATAAACATGCTGGCTTAAAAATGAATAAAGGAAAAAGTAAATGGTTTGATTAAATAAAGAAGATGAATGGAATTTATTATTATAGGAAGGAAAATAGTGTAGTAGGAGTTACATTAGGGAAATATGAAAAAAAACTGAACTGGTGGGTAGTGAAACTGGAAGAAATACAAAAAAAATAGTATCATGGCGGGAAAGTTTTATTTTATCATTTAACAGACAGGTGTATATGCTAAAAATATAAATCTGGGCTAAACTTCTTTATGTTGGGGAAGTTTATATATTTCTAGGAAACAATGGAAAATTAATTGATAGAAAACTGTGGTTCAGTTCTATGGAGTTTGAGATTGAGTCATATGAGAAAAAAAGAAGACATTAGTGTCAATGCACCTATCCTGGGTTATTAATGGCGTGAAAAACAGGAATAATAAAATGATGAGAAAATTGTTATGTGAGAGGTATGAAAAGATATGGAAACAAGGAAAAATGAAAGGAAGGGATTAAAAGACATTCCCCCGGATTCTCAAAACCTTGCATGGCGTGCATGATCAATGCAAAGGGTAATGTTGGCAATATAGCGGTCGAGCGATCCACGTACGTGCTCGTTTGACATGCACGAGCACTCTAGCACTAGTGCTGCACATTCCCAGCCCCCGTATGCAAATTACCCCATTTACAGGTGAAAACCATGCAAATTAGGTAAAGCTGCTATCCAGGAAGCTGGAATCAGGTCATGCAGGACTATCGTAATATGCAGAAATGTACTCGGTTAGTAACCGAGTACGGTTCTGCAAAATCCAAAACGGAGACATGACAGCTCCAAATAAAGGCTGCATATCATTGAGGAAGCTTGACAATGGCCAAGTATAAGGTCATTGTGATTGCAAACAATGCAAACTGTACAAAATACAACTATTATTTTATTGCCGCTGATCACGGCTGTTGAAGCATAGGGCAGCAGCGAGCAAACGAGATCAGTGGGAAAATAAGAAAATAAACAAGCTTTCCAACTAAAATCAGTATTCTGCCATGCAAGTCAATGGCAGGCAAAAAATAACCCAGCCAGTGAATAGTGGTAGCTAAGGGGGAAGGCTCAGTGTGACACATGAAACTATGCATTAGCAGGCAATCCTATGCAAATGAGGGGAAAGATAGTGAATCCCAGTTTTCTCCATCATGTGAGGCAGGTCCCAACAGTGCAGGAGTATGAATAGCCGAGTGCAAGACTAGGAGGTAGGTGACATCATGGGTGGGTGTATCAGGCATACTGTAAGCGGATTGGAGCCCTGTGGCTCGGGACTGCTCCTAGCTTAGCACAGCTAAGCTAGGGGGTGTGTCTAAACCTACCTAGCACTTTTGACAAAGTGTAAGTGGATGTGCACGCCGCGCACTGGGATCTACAGGAAGATAAAGGAAGTTAAACCAGGAAATAGCAGCAGTGTGCACATTGGAGTACAAAGATTGCACAGCGAACTCCCAGGCTGAAACAGAAGGGCAATGGGAAGGGAAAACAGCAGTAGGAAGGTAATCAAGGGTACTAGGTTAGCTGCCAGGTGAAATGTATCGGAACCGGCCAATTACACAGGCAGCAGACCAGCTCAGGCCAGAACACTACTATAAACTATGCAAACACCTACCCCTCTGGTTTTTCCCACACCCTACACCACTGGTGTAAACAAGCGGGGAACGTTTAACACTCACAACAGCAAAATGTTAGGGTTGCAATCGCTATCATACAACTTGTGGAAGAGGCTGAGGGTGGTGAGGATGTGAATGCTGCCGACCAGCCCACAGTGAGGAGACAGAGAAGAGTGTACAGACCCAGGGTAACCTACCAAGGTCTACATGAGCTGGAGATAGTGGAGTGCTATAGGATGGACAGGGACCTCCTACAGCAAATTGTTGAGCTGTGCCGGCCACACCTGACATACAGAACTAACAGAGGGGAACCCATCCCAGTGGATACCAAGGTATGTGTAGGCCTAAGAATACTAGCTACAGGTACCTTCCAAAGGCCAATTGGTGATATGATGGGGATTTCACAGGCATCAGCATCCAGGGTACTTCACCAGTTCCTGGATGCCATGTCAGCACATGTCGGTGAGCACATATATTTCCCCATCACCCGTGAGGCATTGGCCAGCAATATGCGTCTCTTCCACCAAATAGCAGAATACCCTGAGGTAGTAGGTGTAATAGACTGCATGCACATATGCATAAAGCACCACCTGGTGAGCAGGGTGGGGTCTACATCAACCACAAGGGCTTCCCCTCCATTAACTGCCAGATTGTGTGCGATGCCCAGGGCATAATACTGAACGTGTGTGCTGGCTGCCCTGGAAGCTATCACAATTCCCACATCTGGCATCTGACGCAGCTGAACCAGAAATTTGCCAATGGGGACAACCCACACGGTCACCTAGTGGGGGATGCTGGATACGCACTGGAGCCATGGCTGATGACACCCATCAGAAATGCACACACACCCGAACAAGAACTCCATAATGAGGCACACGCACAAACAAGAATCATAATAGAGCATGTGTTGGGGATGCTCAAGTCATGGTTCTGGTGCCTGGACACATCCGGTGGAGCTTTGCAGTACTCACCAACTACATGTACCCAAATCGTCCTTGTATGTGCCATGCTACACAATATGATCCTGTGGAAACAGCTGCAACAGGAGCAGCATGGGGCAGGGCCACACAGCCCCCCACCAATGCCAAGGCCTGCACAGGCACAGAGTGACTCGGAGGAGGAACAACCTGAGCCTGCCCCAGTATGCAGAAGGAAGCATGCCCAGTATGCCCTGGCAAAGAGGCAATGCATAGCACATATTCTGACACAGGAGGGACCCAGGGAATAGCACCTCTCTCTGACTCTCACATACAGTAAAAGGGATGCAAAACTTTACACTACCTGTGCCTAACCATGCATATGGAATGTACTATGTGCATCCGACATAGACAGCCCTGCAGCACCACCCTCAATACTGAGACACCAACAAGATAAGGGACTCACACATGCCAGTCAGGATGGGGGTCACATACCCAACAACAGTCACAGCCAGCAGCACAGGTGTAGACAAACACAAACAAATGCTGTACTATGGCCTCTGAATGAGGGCTATGGGTAAACAGCCCCCCAGGCCTGCCCAGACAGACTAGAGCAGGCCAGGTAGTGGGAAGTCAGTTGTGAAGGCTAGGAAGTCAGAAACTAATATGTAGATAATCAAAAGATAAGAACTGTAGTACACTAGTATGGCCTAGCCAGCATGATAGGTAGGACTACTGACTGAAATGGAGTACATGACATACCAGTACAGTCCTAGCAAATGTGTACAAGTGTCAGGTGTGCCCCCCCCATCCTACATAGAAATATAGTAACAGCCAGGCGTGCCCCCCCCAATCCTGTGTAGAAACATAGAAATAGTCAGGTGTTCCCCCCGCTATGCAGACATGTTGCAACAGTCAATGCCAAATGATCAATGGATACCCTGAAGTCACAGCATGCTACCTGTCAGTGTACAAAGGACAGCACTGCAGTGCAAACCACCTGGACATGATCCACACATGCAATACAGACAGCCTTACTGGGCATGCTCACACACTTAAACACATGAAGGCCATGTCTGCAAACACCAGTGGACAAGACATATCCGGCAGTTGCAATTGTTAGTGCAGACACATGTCAGTATGCACCACTCATGCCTTGTACACACAATGGATAGGAATACAGACATATTAAGGACAACACACTATAATAAGCCAAAGGTAGAGAGACATAGATGTGTGGAAGAGGGTGACCATGACAAGAAGCCATCCAGGCCTGTCTCACCCAGCACACAGCCAAAGGGCCCCAAACACATTAGGTGCAGATGTCACTCACTGCAGATACTAGTGACCAGTACCTGTCAGCACCACAGACTATATGTGGTGCACGTGCCAGCTGTGCAACATGACTGTACAAGGACATAGTCATCTAGTAACTATATACATGTGCCTGTGACATATGACCCCGTGTGTGGCCGCATGTGGCGTGTCACCCCTACATGAATGGGTTATGGCCCATGAACACACCACCCATCCCATAACACTACTATGACAAGCCTGCTGAGGTCATCCAATGTGAAATACACCTTTGGGAGAGTTGCAGCCCAGTAATCTCTGTGGAGCTTCCCATAACTGTGTACTGCTGTAGTGTAATAATCTAGTTAGGTAGGAGTTCTTACCCCAAACCTGGCAACTGTATGTGTGAGTGTGTGTCACTGTTTGTGTGCGTGTCTGTCGCCCTCTGACTGTGTAGAGAGCAATGCCTTTTAGGCTACTTACTCCCCTTACAATTCACATACCCAACTTTGAAAAGGCTGCTGATATCACCCACCTAGAAATACTCCTCTGGGAAGGCTTTAGCCCAGTAATCTCTGTCGTGCATCCTGTAACTGCGTACCACTGTACTGTGATAAACAAGTTATGTAGGAGTTCCAACCCCAAAGCTGGCAACCTTGTGTGTGTGTGTGTGTGTGTGTGTGTGTGTGTGTGTGTGTGTGTGTGTGTGTGTGTGTGTTGGAATGCATGTCTAACTGTGTAGAGAGCAATGCTTTTTATGCTACTCACACCCCTTACAATTCACATACCCAACTTCGGCAAGGCTGCTGATGTCACGCACTTAGAAATATATCTCTGGGAAGGGTGCATCCCAATAATCAACGTAGCGCATCCCATAACTGCACACTGCTGTAGTGTGATGAACTAGTTAGGTAGGAGTTCTAACCCCAGACCTGGCAACTATGTGTGAGTGTGTGTCAGTGTTTGTGTGCATGTCTGACTGTGTAGAGAGCGATGCCTTTTAGGTTACCCACACTCCTTACAATTCATATACCCACCTTTGGCAAGTCTGCTGATGTCACCACCTAGAAATACTCATCTGGGAAGGCTGTAGCCCAGTTATCTCTGTAGTACATCCCGTAACTGCGTATTGCTGTAGTGTAATAAACTAGTTAGGTAGGAATTCTAACCCCAGACCTGGCAAGTGTCTGTGTGTGTGTGTCTGACTGTGTAGAGAGCAATGCTTTTTAGGGTACTCACATCCCTTACAATTCATATACCCACCTTTGGCAAGGCTGCTGATGTCACCTACCTAGAAATACACCTCTGGGACAGTTGTAGCCCAGTAATCTCTGTAGCACGTCCTGTAACTGCATATGGCCATATTGTGATAAAGGAGTTAGGTGGGAGTTGTAACCCCCAGACCTGCCAACTGCATGTGTGTGTTTGTGTGCATGTCTGACTGTGTAGAGAACAATGCTTTTTAGGGTACTCACACCCCTTACAATTCACATATCCAACTTTGGCAAGGCTGCTGATGTCACCCACCTAGAAATACACCTCTGGGAAGGCTGTAGCCCAGTAATCTCCATAGCGCATCCCATAACTGTGTACTGCTGTAGTGTGATGAACTAGTTAGGTAGGAGTTCTAACCCCAGACCTGGCTACTGTGTGTTTGTGTGCATGTTTGACTGTGTAGAGAGCAATGCCTTTTAAGGTACTCACACCCCTTATGATTCACATACCAAACTTTGGCAAGTCGGCTGATGTCACGCAGCTAGAAATACACCTCTGGGAAGGTTGTAGCCCAGTAATCTCTGTAGCATATCCTATAACTGTGTACTGCTGTAGTGTGAATTAGAACCTTGGTAGGGTTCCAGCTTCACCCATGGCAGTTCTGGATGTATTGTGCATCTCAGTCTGAGTAGGGAGCAATGCATTATAGGCTAGTCACTCACAGTACATTTCGAATGCCCTACTTTGTCAAGCCTGCAGATGTCATTCATTGTGAAATACACCTTTGGGGAAGGAGTTCTCTAGTAATCCCTGTGGTGTGTCCTATAACATGTTGTAGTGTAATGTAGACCTCCGTTAGGGGTTTTATACCCACACATGTCAGTTGTGGATGTTTTGTGTGTCTCACTGTCTGTGTAGGGAGCAATGCATTGTAGGCTATTCACTCGCAGTCAATTTCAAATGCCCTACTTTGGCAATCTTGCTGATGTCAGTCATTGTGAAATACACTATTGTGGAAGGAGTACTCCAGTAATATCCATGGTGCGTGCTATAACTGCATAGTGCTGTAGTGTAATAAACTAGTTAGATAGGGGTTCTACTCCCAAACATGACAGGTGTGCTCATGCATGTGTGTGTGCTTGTAACCCATATCCTGTGTAGAGGTGGTTGTGACTGTGTGGCCAATGTGGAGTGGGTTTTGCATATTTCTTATATGGTAGCCCTACTATATCACAATGTCCACCGTACAGGGATAACAGATGTGAAATGGCTGAGAGGCTGAGGTACAAAGCCATACCCATACATGTGACATCAAGGCCAGGCAATCACAGTTAGCAATGCCAGTATTACCCAGAGCACACTCTCAACCCATGTGTCATACACACACACATGCCTAGGTAACAGCCAATATGTTGGTAGTACACTGCATATTGGCCACTGATAGTAACTATGGAGTGACAGCTGTGGGCTACAGAGGGCATGTCACCCTGTCCATCTGTCCAATATGCACATAAATTGCACCTCCCCTATGTTCCCCAATGGACACGTGCATCACCTGTGGTGCCATCACATGTGACCCACAACGGACATACCATGCCTGACAACATGCCCTGTATGGACAGATGCCACTGACACCAGGGAATGCTGTTAGCATGCTCTCAATGTAGGTGCAGGGTAAACCTGCTGGCCATTACCAGTTCCCGCCACAGGTGGGCAAGACTGGCACATCTGATGATAATCTGTGTTCACAACATGGGCCAGACACCCCAGGTACAGTTCCACATGTCACTGTACATACATGTGGGAGGTGTGCACATCCCAGACACCATCCATGTCATGGACTAAGGAACACATACATGGCAAGCGATGCACAGCATTGGCCACACACAATAGTCACCCAGGTGACAGGATGGAGGATACAATACCCACCTGTGTGGGCAAATGCAGACATTACATCCCTGAGCCACAATGCAGACCATCATCATGTGGCCTGATACCAAGATACGCCCATTGCCTAGCCTTGGACAGCCGTCTGGCACAGTTGGACACCACACACCCATGCAGACATGCACCCATGCATGTCAGTACTGGCACCCTGTGTGTTTGTGTGTGTGTTGCATGCTGCATATGTTCACATCCACACTCCCTACAATCCCCATAGGCAAACTGCAGCATCCTGTCTAATGTCAGACACCTCCCCATACCCTTTGCCCATACAGCCCCCGTATGTCCTGAGTTGTGCATGTGATACCTGCACAGTGATGTGATGTGGCAATCACACTACCGATGAGTTGTACACCTGGCCCTGCCAAGTGTGTCAATGTGTGTGATTTCCTGTGAGAGTGTGGCTGTGTTGATGCTGGCACCTGTTCATGTGGACAGGCACGTGTATGTCACCTACTGTACAGCTACTGTATCCCTGTTGCAGATGTCACTCACTATCACATATATGTTCTGAGTGCTCCACAACAGGCAACCCATGTGGAGCATCCAATAACTGCATCGAACTGTGATAGCACTACATAGTTGTCAGGGGTTTGATACCCTGTGCTGGTAGGTGTGTGACACAAACATGCTTCAGTTTTACCCTCCCACCCCTCCCTGACATGTCTTTGCCTCTGTCTGCCTCTCCCACCCCCTCTCTGGTGGATGTGGAGACATACACCTGCTTTGCTTAGGCAGCAGCATGTGCATTTTAAGTGATGCTCATGGTCAGCTGATGGCCTCTGCACGAACTTCAGCCCTCCCCTAGCTGATTACATGTGAAACAGCTGTGGTAACATTCCCATAGCCAATTGTATGGAAACACAATCCAATATTTAGGAACATCATGGTGGTGTTGGCCCTTTTCATCCACTGTGAGCAGGAACTAGAGCTTTTGTGTGGGAAACAGCATCTCAGATGGATTGGGCTTTACCTCTAACAACATACACTGTGGAAACAGTGCAACAAACAGGAGGGGGATGTGCCTGACCTGACTACAGACTGTAAGTTCTGCTATACTGCATTTGGACTAATGGTGGTTTAACAGTGTTTGTGTGGATATAGCTGTCATACATTCTCAATACCTGCCATGTCAGTTCCATGTTTATGAGGAATTCCCATCTGCAGGGTCATCTGCAGCCTGGGCAGTGTTATTTCCTTGGTTTCATGTGTCACCCACTGCACATCTAGCTGTGGACTGCAGAAGGTAGTGTGAGGATTGCAGTCTGTAGATGGTGAAAGCCGTGATAGTCACTGATGTCATAGTCCTCATAGGATCGACACAAACACCACACTGGAACAAAGAAGACTGTAGTCACAGGAGTTCTGAGGAAGTCTACCTATTTAGGTAGACAAAAAGCACTTTAACTTATTGGATTTTATCAGTGAATAAAGTGTCCGAGTGTTGTAAACAGTTTACTTTCCTGTGACTACAGCCTTCTTTGTTCCAGTGTGGTGTTTGTGTCAATTCTAAGTTTATCGTATTTGTGCATTTGAGGTTTATAGCCCTCATAGGACATATGTTGCAACAAACTCTGTAACAGCAGTAAATGTATGCGGTTATCACAGCAACATGTCAATATTGGCCCTGTGTATGTGCTTCCAGCCACACCTCTTTCAACCTTTGTACATATGTCGTGCATGAAGTGGTGCATATGTACTGTAAAATTAGTGTCATCATATCTGAGAACAAGCCAGTGATATATCAGACTGCTACACACGTTATGTACAGTAGGAATTGCATTTCATGACATTACCTGGACATTCTGTGGATGTTTGCACAGTACTGAGGTCTGTGTACCTATGGTGAATGTCGACAGTTTGTGTATTGTTAATATGTACCTTAGCTTATTAACAGACTGTGGTAGATGTCATTATTCTAGTTCCCCTCCTATTAAATGTTACATGCTGCTCCACTGTATGGTACTGTATTGGCATACATGTTTGTAGGGCCATACACACACATGTCCCATACCACAGACAGCCATCAGATCAAACTGTGTAGCAGGCCAGTATATGTAGGGTCAGTCTGTGAGTGGCACATATGAAGATGGTGTAGAACAGATAGTCCATATACTGTAATATCATGCTAGCTAACCATATGTGGCTGTGTTCACATTGGTTGTAGGTATGCACATTCACACAGGTGTATCTTACCCTGTGCTGTGACATGCCTGTTGAGCCTGCTTTATATGCAGGTACATGTGCATTCCCCCATAGGAGATGTAGGCCAGTGTTGATCCAGTCTGCCTGCAGCCTGCACAGTGCATTGTTACATGCCTAGCAGCTTAGTGTACTTACCCAGTGGGTTGTCATGTGCAGATACTTGCCAAATGTACTGCTGCTGGGCCTCCCTTAACAGTCATGTATGTCAGACAGGGCAGTGGGATGCAGTGCAGATGTATGTCAATATCTCTTGGGTAGTATGTGGCCATGGCACCCCTGTACCAGCGGTCATAATGTGTCAGGCCAGACAGGGGTGTGTGAATGCATAACCTATGGTGGACATTATATACCAGTCGTTATATGTCATACCCATTTACATGGCCATCTACATCCATATTGTCAGGCATGGTACAAATATGT